>NW_005871048.1:41996529-42130311 GCF_000147115.1 Myotis lucifugus | reverse complement strand
CCAGGCTTCCCTCACAGCCCCGGCTGCGCCCAGGAGGACGTCCAGTCTAATTAGCATATTACGGTTTTATTATTATAGATTTAAGAGGATTAGATTCATGATATCTCCAATGTATCAGGATTTCAAGTGAGTAGTTTTAAAAGGTTTTTTATGTTTTTGAAAAAATGGGTAAATATGACTAGATGTCATCATTGTCATTATATTCATAATCTAACTTATCATGATAAAAGAAGAAAGGCAATCTAGTATAGTTGCTAAGAGCACAGATTCTGAAACCTGACTGTCTAAGGTTCAAATCCCATCTATTTCACTTCTATAGATGTGCCCAGGAAAAGTACTTAAATTTCCTCCACCTCCTTCTCTCATCTATAAAAATGGGGATGATAATGCTTCTTACTTTGGGACAGGGACTATTAATGCTTACCAAATGGCCAGTGCTCTTCTTACTTATCAGTCCTCATGCATCTAGGAGAGATCATGTGACTAATACAGGATAATGGGATGTGGGTGGAAGAGCTATAAGCCAATTCCTTTCTTGGCCCTGCCTCCATATATCTCTGTCTCTCTATCATCTAGCTACCTACTTATCTATTCTATATATTTATAAATCTTTCCCCTACTCTCTCTCTCCCTCCCTCTATCTCACCTTACAATGGCAATTTTAGAGGTCACATGTTCCAGATGGCCTAGTTTAAAATTTAAAAAAAAAAAAACAACAACACAGAAGCAACCTGGATTCCCAAGTCACCACTTAAATGAAAGAGCTACTTTAAAGAGTCACCCAACCCACATTGGAACATGATGTGAACGAGAAATACACTTTTATTGTGTTAAGACAATGGGATTTTGTGGTTTATCTACTGAGGTCGCTAGAGCTCATTATCCTGTGCAATAAGATGATAAAGCACTCACCACAGTGCCTGCCGGGTAAAATGCACTCAATAAATGTAAGTAACATTTGTTGACATCATCATTACCAGTATTGGAAAGGACATGATAAGCTTCCGAATATTTGGGATTAAGTCCTAACTTGCTACTTACTAGCTGCAAAAGACACTTCACCTCTTAGGACTTTATTTGATAAGTTGAGATAACAACCCTAGCCTCACAAGGTTGTTGTGGGGATTAACACAGGAGGTGAAACATTTTTGAACAAAACAGACAACTGTTACATATTTTTACCAAATGATTATATAATTATTTTTAATTATTTACTGTCACTCATTGCCATATTTCCAGAACATTCCTATAGGAGTATGTACCCTTAGCCCAGTGATGTTGGGCTTGATCATGTTACTTGCTTTGGCCAATAGTCTGTGAGGGGGGGTGGCACATCCACATTCAAGTAGAAGCTTTAGGAACCACTGTGTGTGGATTAGCAATGTCTTTTTCTCTCTCTTTGTCATGAAAAAGGTATATCACCGATTGGGACTTCACCTTCTTCCTGGTCCTGCAATGAAGACAACTGAAGCAGAGTCACAGCTGAACAGCAATCAGCATAACTTGTGAGTGAGGAATAAACTCTTGTTGTTGGAAGCCACTAGGATTTGGAGATTGTTGATTACTGTAGCATAACCTAACTAAGCTTTAGCTAAATTACATATTAGCCTAAGGGGATTGACTAATAGAGTAACGTCAATGTAGACAAAGGTGTCTGGCACTTTACTGAAGTTTTCCTTCCTTGACATTTTTCTCAATACCTATTATAATCAATGATTTGAAAGAGGAAATAATACTCAAGTGTGCACATTACAAGATCCTGAGTTAATGACTAATAGTTTATATGACAGAATCAAGATCCAAGAAGAGATAAACAAACTGGAACAATGGGGTAGGTCTAGCAAGATGCCATTTAACTCAAAGAAATATAAGATCCTCCACACAACTTCGGGAGAAGGAAGATGGTAGTTCTCAGGAAAATAATATGAAGTTTTATCTGATAGTCAACAAAATACAAGGCAAAAGTATGAAGTGGTTGCCAAGCAAAGGACTGTTGGATCTCAGGCTATATGCATAGAAATGTGGTACCCCAAATAGAGTTTCAAGTATCTTCACAAGTATGATCCCTTTAATTTATTAAATTCCCTCTTAAAAGTGTAGAACCGAAACTGAAAAGGCTTAGATTTGGTTTAACTCCAAAAAGACAGTGACTAATTTGTATATGTCAGGGTAAGTCTTGTAGAAGAGAAGAGTAGGGACATTTAAGGGAGGAGAGAAGAGGCCACCAGCATAGGGGAGTTTAAATATTTGACAGCCTGTCTTTTGGAATAGGCATTAGAATTGTTCTGCGTGACTCTGAAGTGCAAGTCAAAGGCATGGAAAAGGAAGGGACTTTCAACAAATAGATCCCCCCAAAAAATTGAATAGGCTTCTTAGAATGTGTTCAGGAGGAGATCCATTTAGTAATACAAATAAGGGTTGGTCTCAATATTGGCAAAAGTCTCTTCTAAATGAGAAAAATCAAAACCAATTTACACAGGGCAGGACCGGATTAAGCCAGTGGAATACTTTGGGGAGGCTATTAATAATTCACAATTTGCAGTTCATGGTGGAAAATGAATTTAACTTACCAATGAAAAGTGCAAAAATGGAATCATTGAAGCTGATTCTACTTTCACTCCCCCAAAGCCAGGACAGCAAATGTGCATTTAGATTTAGAAACAGGCTGGTTTGTCATGGGTAGGCTTTCTTTCTCATGTCAGCAAAAGTAAGGCACCGTTGGCAAACTCTCTGTTTTAAACCTGGCATTTCCATTTTTATTTCTCTAAAACAGAGGGAGGAAATGGTTATGGGGATACAACTAGTCCCAACTGGTAAAAGAAAGGCAAATGGCCAACACAAATATTATAGCATAAGGCTGAACCAGAGGAGAAACTAGAAGAAAAGATCAGTCCCTCCAAAAACGTTCTCTCAAAATAAAGGTCGTGCCAAGGAAAGCCACAGGTGCAACACCACAAGCCCCACGGAGAGCTTTAATCAGGAAAACCTGGCCTCAGGCACGCACACGCGTGCAGCTTCCTACCGCCTTCCTGCGTGCCTTTTTTTGAAGGTTAGGAGACAGGAGGTTTATTCATGGCCAGATGAAAAAGCAATACACACTTTAAATGGCAGCCCTGGTAGGATTCATATTTCTACAGCTTCTTCCTCTTCTTCTCATAAATCTCGTTCTATATATTCTCCTGGGGCCATCTTGCTTGATCTTGCAGTTTCAACTATTGCCTTTAGGCTGACCACCTTGAAACCAAAATCTGCAGATATCTGCCCCCTTGGATCTCCTCCTGACACCTCAATTTTAAAATGCCCAAACTCCTACATTTATCCTCCTCCTGCATGCCTACATCAAGGGATAGCAGATACCCAAGTCAGGAACTTAGAAGTCATATTCCTTACTTCCTCTCTCCTTCATCATCCTTTCCATTTCTCCACCTCCCACCTCTTCGTTCCCATCCAAGTCCTGTTAATTACATCTACCAAGCACTTCTCTCCATCCGGCTAGCACTACCATAGTTCCGCCACCATCATCTCTCACCTGCATTATTGTAACATTGTCCCAACTGGTTTTCATGGTTTTAATGTTACCACCCTCTCATCTATTTTCCACACAGCATCCAAAATAACCTTTCTAAAAATATAAACCCGATCATATCACTCTTCTATTTAAAACCTTTCAAATATTCCCTTTGCCATCAGAATGAAGTTAAAAATTGCTAACATGGAATTAAGGTCCTTGGATTTTGGACCATGCCTTCTCTTTAGCCTCTCTCTACACATCTCAGGATCAAGATTTAACTGAGTGCTGGGGGAGGGGGGGGCGGATAGTAAAAATAAATAATTTTTAAAACACTAAAATTAATGCAAAAAAACCCATAAATAAAATATCCACTTTTTAAATAAAGGCAAGATCAGTATTAATGATTCTTCCCTTTGCCTCAAGCTCCATTCTGGCTTCACACAGAACTGAGAGTAGAACGGACAAATAAATTGGGGGATGCTATATAGTAAGGAGAATGAGTGGGCTACAACTACACACAATAGCATAGATGAAGCTCATAGATATAATGTTAAGTAAAATGAGCCAGACACTGAAGTGTAGACACTAGAGATTCAAAATCAGGCAAAACAAATCAAGGGTATTAAAAGTCAGGACCAGGGGTCCTCAAACTTTTTAAACAGGGGGCCAGTTCACTGTCCCTCAGACCGTTGGAGGGTCGGACTATAGTTTAAAAAAAAACTATGAACAAATTCCTATGCACACTGCACATATCTTATTTTGAAGTAAAAAAACAAAACGGGAACAAATACAATATTTGTATTTGCATGTGGCCCGCGGGCCATAGTTTGAGGACCCCTGGTCAGGACAGTGGTTTCCTTTGGAAGGAAGCATGAGGAGGTCTCTGGGATTCTAGGAATATTCTTGTTCTGTACGTTATATGGGTTTTATACTTTGGGAGAATGCATCAGTCTGTTCATTTACGATTTACGTATTTTTATATGTGCTGTACTTCAATTTAAAATGTTTAAAGAGTTGTCTTACTCAGAAGGTAAAATATATAGAAGCGAGTTGAATTGAGATGACGCCCTGGAGGAGGGAGAAGAAAAGCAATCAGAGCTGTGGGAGGCAGCCTTTAGGGCACTGCTTTATTTCTGGGCTTCTATCCTTGACTAACTCCAAGGCCAAAATAAGTGAAGTGAATTCTTCATTAGCAAGCATGGCCAGCACCCAACCCGACGCCATGTGTTTCACCCATTCAGAGCACTGGGCTGTGAAGAGTTAACTCTCCAGTGGGCACAATTCACCAAGTATTAATTACAATTGCTGCTTGCTCCGGATTTTCTGGGGATAGGACAGGACAGTTGAGATTTCATCCAAATCCCAGATGAACCTTTCCCCTAGAAACCAGACCCTGCCATATCAGACATGACAAGACTTCCAAGCAGTAGACAAGGCAATCATCCAGGAGACTGGCAGCCACTGGCCAGCTCTGCCAATCCCCCCACGTGGCTGTCAGCATGACCAGCACAGAACGTGGCAGCCTTCCTACTGTCTACCGCAGAAGCCACTCATTGTGTGTTGGGGCAGGAGCCACCGGAGGCAGGGAAATGCTGTTTCAAAACGTGAATTTGGCCCAAACATGGTACATGGTGGCCTAGTTCCTAAACAGGAGCAGAGTCTGTCCTGGCTACCAACGGTGCCCAGACTCACGGCCAAGCCTGCAGAGGCTTTTCAGTGGAAAGCGCTTGGCTGCTGTGGATTTTAATGGCCCCTAAAAAGGGGAAGGCAACAGGCAAGGAGAATGGTCAGCAGATTTTTTTCCGGGGTGTCCAGGAAATGCCAACAATGCCATCGCCAATCTTCTTGAAAGGGCAATGACCACCCAGGAACCGACCCCCTTTCTGAACTCAGGCCTAGGGTCTGAGGTCAACTCTCATTCTTCTGCTTCCAAATAAGTTTCCAGAAGCAGCTCTGGGCTGCAATATGGATGGATTTGGAAGACATTACACTAAGTGAAATAGCCAATCACAATGGAACAAATGCTGTATGATTCTATTTACATGAGGTACCTAAAGTAGTCCAATTCATAGAGACAGAGGATAGAATGGTGGTTGCCAGGGGCTAGGTTTGGCGGAGTGGATGGACTGGGGAACTATTGTTTAGTGGGCCTGGAGTTTCCGTTTGGGAAGATGGAAAAAGTTGTAGAGATGAATGCTGGTGATGGCTGAAAAACATCATAAATGTACTATAACACTACTGAACCATATGCTTAAAATGTTAAATTTTATGTTATGTACATTTTACTACAATATTTTATAGAGGGGGGGAAAAGCAGCTGGGAAAGTGAAATTCTCAACCACATCCCATGCTGTGAAGTCTTCTCCCCCAGGAGTTCTTCCCCTGGGGCTGTGCCCTGACCTGGAGCCACCAGTAAACTCAGTTCTGTATCTCCAAAATGTATATTTGAGTAAAGGCCTTTCTTCCTCATTCTACCCCCAATATACCTCCTCACCACATACCCACCAGGGGGATAAAACTGACCAACAGAATTACATCAAAGTATTGCACTAAAATATTAAAGAAATCATTTGAGAGATGATCCTGAATAAGATTTCACGAAGAAGGCAGTATATCCAGTGTAGTTTTCTGTAGAGCCCCTAATTCTACTACCTCTTTTCTTCAGCATTTTTCTCACCATATACTTCTCTACCAAACCTAGTCTCAGGTCTCCTGCTTAAGGGAAAAAAAACATCCTCTTTCAGGAAAAGAACCCAAACTCAATCCCATGGACGTATAAAGTAGAAGTGTTAACTTGGTAATTCTAGCAAGGATATCAGCTCACAGATTTTATCCATGAACATGGCCTTGGGTGAAGTCCGACTGGGGGATTTCCTGGGGTAAACAGGAGTGGTGGGGCAGAAGATGCATGGAGATCTTCAGAAACTCCTGACGGAGCATTTAATCGCTGTCTACTTTTCATTAATTACAGACCACCTTGAGCCTCCCCTCTGCAATGATTTCTTTCTATTAGGGTCCTCTCACAGGTTTCTGGGCATGTGGGAGAAGAGAAAGCCAGGAATCCTAAGAAAATAAATATAATAGCTACTTTTCTTAGCATTTACTATGTAAAATACATTATTCTATTTAATCCTTACAACTGTCTTATTAGGGAGAATAATATTCTTCACATTTGACAAATGGAAAGCAGACTTTGAAAGAGAAGGCAATTGTCTGTCTTTTAACGTCTTTTAACATCTATATAAATACACTGAGAGTCACAGAGGAGCGTTTTTGGTTTCTGCTTTTCCATATTTCTCCATTTACAACTTTCTCTTTGGAGCCCAAATACCAGCACCTCCAGGCATTAGAGTATAGAAGTCAGAGCACAGTCTGAAGTCTGAGAGCCCCTATGTTTGAATTCACCACTGACTAGTTGAATCGCTTGTGTGTATTTGAAGCATCAAATCATGTATCTGAGAGAACATGTGTGAGAACCAACCCTATCTAATAAGCATCCCTTATGTAACAAAATTGTCTTTAGAAAAAAACCTTTAAAAAGATGTCTGAAAATATAAATCAGAATTAAACGCTGTAAACACATTCTATCTGGTTAGGTCTGCATCAAAGGATACATTTTTGCAGTCCAGATTGCATCAGCTCCTCCAACATTCAGCAACACATAGATGCCAAGCACTGTTATGGAACAGGACACACAAAAATAAAAGATTCAATCCTCATCCCCAAGTAGGTCACAGTCCAGCAAGGGATACGGGTAAGTAGACAAATAAATGAGCAGCAGGGTAAGTTATACTACAGAGATGGCCACAATGCAATGGGAGCCTAGATATGATAGGAACATACCAAGGAACAAAAGGCAAAAAGCATCCCATGCAAAAGGGATGAGCATGTGCAAGGATACACGGGCCTAAATGAATATGTCACTCCCAGGCAGCTGCAAGTGGTTCACAGCTGGAAAACAGGTGTGGCCTGTGGCTGGGGACAGCGCTGAGCAGGTAGACCAGGGCAGCTTAGAAGGTTTGTCAGTCTCTAAAGAGTTTGAATTTGACCCGACAGGAATCCATTTTAGGTTTTTACCTGGGTGGTAATGTGATATAAAAATTGATGTTGCAAAGATAACTTAGGTCCTCTTGTGGGAAACAGACGGGAAGGAAGTAGGGACAAGGAGACCCATCAGAGCTCCTGCTATTATTCAAGTCAGAGGGAATCAGGGCTTGAAGACAGACTCAAGAGACTTTGGGAAATTGGACAGAATTTGGGAGGTGAGCACATGTCAAGGAGGAAAGTATTTAAAAGTATACCCATATTTGGGGCTTGTACACCAGAGCAGTAGTCCTCTGTCCAGCAGAGAGAGGAGGGCACTTCTTACAGTGAGCATAAGAGCGGACCCTGGAGCATACAGATAACCTAATGCCCCATGAATACCGAGCTACAAAGTTAGGGAGCTCCGTGAACCAACACTTAATCCTATGATCTACTATCTCTCATTGCTTCACCTCTCGTTCTGCTCACAAGCACATAGTATATAGAAAGGCTTTCTTGAAAGCTGGTCTTTCTGCACACCCTGCTGTCCAGGCCCATTCTCACTGCACACAGCAGCCTTTGCCCGACTCCTCTGTGTGTGCCGTGTAGAATCCTTTACTGTGGGTTGCTAAAATATAATTGAGAGTAGCTTATCATCATGGAGCAGCATACCTTTAGTTTTAAAAGCAGCTGGGTTTCTAAAGACTCCTGAAAGCCATAAATGTCCCTAATTGATCCACAGGTCCAAGGGCTGCCAGACAGTCCAGCGGGGTCAGCTCAGACATTCATCCACACATGGCTGGGCTGCCCCAACCCAAGCCATGCAGCCAGCCAAGCGGTCAGCGATCCCTCTGGGCTCAAGTGTCTTTGGGACAAATTGCCTACAGGTCACAACCGGAGAGCGGACATTTATTCCCCCACCTGACGAAATATTGTTTTATTAATTTCCCATTATAGCCTTTATCTCTCATAAAGATATACACACATATTAGCTACAATAATGTTCATCAACTTATTGTTTGTGATCCAAAAGGTTGCCAACCATCTGGATTTCCAACAACAGGCTACAAATAAGTCCATCGACTTCATGAAATAGTAGTTAGCTCCCCAACATGCTGTTCCATAAATGAATCTATGGTTGGGGGAGAATGCTCACTACAGAATGCTTACATAAACACGGACCCACGAGGGCAAGGGCTTGGTTTCGTTCATCATTGTACCCCCAATGCCTAAAACAGGGCCAGGCACATAGTAGCCATTCATTAAATATCTGTTGATCATATCAATATAAGAAGAGGGAAAGCAGATGGTAAGAGTATGGTTCTATTTTTGTAGAGAGGGAGAAAGAAAATTTAAAAAGCCCACCCACCCAGAGAAAGCTACTGTTAACATTTTGATACATACCCTTCCTGATCCTCCTCTCTCTTTCTCTCTCTTTCTCTCTCTCTCTCTCTCTCTCTCTCTCTCTCTCTCTCTCTCTCTCACACACACACACACACACACACACACACACACACACACACAACTCAAGGTGCTGTTGTAACAAGGGCTAAAACAGAAACAAGCCATGGGGGAGAGAGGATCCCACTACAATCTCAGCTCTTGCTGTGAACTCACTCCCCTCTGCATTCCAGAATATCGTGGCATTATCTAGCCACGATCCCACATGAACCCAGAGCACTAATTTGCACTAACACGAACAATCCCTCAAGGTTACATGTGGACTGACCCTTTGGATTTAACCTCATTATCAACCTTGGTCCCATCCAGTGCCCTCAGGACCCCCGCACTCTTGCTAGAGCTCATCCTTGTCCCTCATGACTGAACCTGTGAGAGTATCCAACTCCTCCTAAGGCAGTGGTTCTCAACCTTCTGGCCCTTTAAATACAGTTCCTCATATTGTGACCCAACCAGAAAATTATCTTCGTTGCTACTTCATAACCGTAATGTTGCTAATGTTATGAATCATAATGCAAATATCTGATATGCAGGATGGTCTTAGGCGACCCCTGTGAAAGGGTCATTCGACCACCAAAGGGGTCGCGACCCACAGGTTGAGAACCGCTGTCCTAAGGGAAAGGGTGTTTCACTGCTCTCCTCCTATAAGCAGATGGCAGGGCAGTCCTCTCCCTTCTCCCCAAGCATGAGCATGTGAACACTCTTCACCCAGTTTCTGGACGGGCAATTAAAAGAGCACCCAAAGGCCTCACCTGCTGGGGCTTCATCCCAGTTAAACTATGACTGCCCTGGAGGGCAAACAAAACACTGAAACTTTGTAACATCAGCTTGCACAAAGTTGCCCTCGTCCCAGAGCTGATGTGTATAATCCTCTCCTGGCTGAGCTCATTGGCTTAGCTCGCTGGCGATTTTATAGCCCCAGAAGCTATCTCTGATTGCAAGACCAAGAATTGCCAAATGATCTTAAACCACAGCACAGACGGGCCCAGCGCCACCCGAAGAATATTTGGGGAAGAGCTATTTTAAACGAATCCCCCAGCGGGTATAAGGATACTTTTCCGTCTAGACTCCTGCTAACACCTGTTGCTCACCCATCCTGCCCCCAGGACACCTCCCCCTTGACAGCAATGTGGCCAAGACACACCATGGCCACCTGACAGAGCCCAGAGATGTGGCCACGTGAACAGCAGTCCTAGGCAGCCGAGGCATCACATGCTCTGGCGAAGCCTGTCAGGCCCAGACAGCTCTGCTGCCCCGTGTCAAGAACCATGTGCGGGCAGAGAGAGCTGACCTGGCAAGCCATTATTTTAAACTTGCAGATGGCCAGGGAAGGGAGTCTTCCTCCTGAGCATGTCACAGACTTGGTTCTGGTGTGCCAGTCAGTATCAAGCAAGCAGAAGAGAGGACCGCAGCTTTCTTGTCCAACTCAATCCATCCCTCCCTCCATATCTCAGTCCCTTTTACCACATCCCCAATAGGTGGCTGCCTCGCCTATCCTTGAGTCCTTCTGGTGGCCAGGAAGCTCACTGCCACATGAAACAGCTCATTTTATTTGGTGGCAGTTTTTCTTATACTGAACCAAATCCCTTCCTGTAGCCTTTCCTCCTTCTGTTACACTTTAGGAAGTTACATAGAAAGAAATCTCCTATTCCTCTCAGGCAATTCAGATTAACATAGGCTTCTGTGCTTGGCTTTCTTTCCTCGGAGGAAATATAAAACAGAAGCCGGTACACCAAAAGTCAGTAAAGATACTACCTGATTCAAACTAGATACTGGATGGAACAGGATAAAAAAAATATCTCCCCAGTAACTCCTGAAACACAAGTTAGTCTTTGAAAAACATATTCAATACTCATAGCTCCTTGGGCTCCTCTTGGCTGTGACAGTTTCTCAGGCTTTCCTTGTTTTTTGATGACTTTAACAATTTTGCAGTCCTAGCAGGTATTTTGTAGAATGTCTCTCAGATGAGATTTGCCCCGTAATTAGACTGGAGTTATATGTTCTTGGGGGGGAAGACCGCAGAGGTAAAGTAGCATTTTCATCACATCGTATCAAAGGTACTTACTATCGCCAACATGACTTATCACTGTTGAGGTTCATCTTGATCACCCGGCTCAGGTAGCAACTGTCAGATTTCTCCACTGTGAAGTTACTACTTATTTTCCCTTCCCACATGTGCATCTTGGAATGCACGGCTGACACTTAAGTTGTGGGGAGTTAAGCAGCCCCTCCTTGAGGGCAGAGTAACTACATAAATTATTTGGAATTCTTCTACATGGAAGAGTTCTACTCTCTCCTATTGGTCTTTTATTCAATTATTTACTTATATCAATATGTACTCATGTGTATTTATTTTATATTTGAGTTATGATCCAATACTATCTTATTAATCTTGTTTCTCAAATTGTTTCAGCTTTTGCCACGGGAAGCGCTTTCCATCAGCTCCCATGTCCCTTTGACATACCCCCATTATTGTGTGAGGGTGTTGGGGGTTATTTTGCAAATTTCTTTACTTTCTGGTATTAGGAGATGCTCCAGGATCATCTTGTGTATGGCCTGCCTTACTCCTAGAATCAGCTATTTCTATTATTGGAGAATGGTGTTGGAACAAAGATCCGGGTACTGGGGACACTGCTTGCTATAGGGAGGTGTTGCTTTCAGCCTCCTCAGCTGACAGAGTAAGGAAATACATGTGAGTGTACCACCCCACGTATAAACATGTCTATATTAACCAGCAACATCTATATTAGGCTCAATATGAGTTCATACTGACACCTCTGACTACATGGACCTTTCTAACCTCCTTCCCTTGCTTACCTGTAACCCTCACTCCAACAGTAACACTCCTGCCTCCCGCCACCCACCATCCATTTACTTAATCATTTATAGTATCAGAATTGTTCATCCACGCGCCAACGGGAAACAACCTTACTCATTAGAGCACAATGCTTATGTACACTCCCGTTTGCCTTTCGTCCTATAGACTCTGCTCATTTCCAAAGTTCCTTGGGTCAGCACCTTTTTCCTCCACCCCACTCAGGGAAGTTGTTTCATACTTCATGAGGCAGCTAGGTTGTTTGGTCACATTCTCTATTTCATCCTGGGAACCTCAACTTCCTAAATTATTTTTTTATTTGAAGATATTAAGGTTCACTCTTTGCACTTTAAAGTTCTACAGGTTTTGACAAATTCAAATTGACATGCATTTACCATTACAGTGTCCTACAGAATAGTTTGCCCACTCTAAAAAAAAAAAATTCCATATGCTTCATCTATTCAACTCTCCCTTACTCCCAATCCCTGGCAACTACTGATCTTTTTGCCTTCTATATAGTTTTGCTTTTTCCAGACTGTCATATAACTGCGATCATACAGTATGTATAGCCTTTTCAGACTGATTTCTTTCACTCAGCAATATGCGTTTAAAATTCATGCATGTGTATTCATAACTTGATAGCTCATCCCTTTTTATCACAGAAGAATAGTCCTTTGTATAGCTGTAACGCAGTCTGTTATCTATTCACCCACTGAAGGACATATTGGTTAATTCCAATTTTTGCTGATTATGAATAAAACTGTTACAAACATTCACGTGCAGGTTTTTGTGAGAGCATACGTTTTTTAATCAGTTGGCTAAATACCTACAAGCATGTTTGTTGCATCATATGGCAAGACTATAATTAAATTTATGAGAAACTGTTGTTCTAGCTTCCAAAGCGGCTGTATCATTTTGCGATGAATAAGAGTTCCCATTGCTCTGCATCCTTATACGAAATTGATATTGTTAGTTTTTTGTTGTTGTTGTTGTTGTTGTTGTTGACTACTTGTAATAAGTATGGAGTGGTATCTCATTGTTGTTTTAACTTATAAATTCTCTAATGACAAATGATGTTTAGCATCTTTTCATAGGCTTATTTGACATCTATACATCTTTTTTGGTGAAGTATCTATTCACATCTTACCTCCATTTTTTGAAATGGATTGTTTGTTTTTTACTGTTGAGTTTTAAGTGTTTTGCATATTTTGGATGCAAGTCCTTCATAAGATATGTGTTTTGCAAATATTTTCTGGCGACACTATTGCTTGTCTTTCTTAGTATCTTTCACAGAGCAGAATTATTGATTTTAATAAAATTTAACTTACCATGTTTTCTTTTATGGATTGTGCTTTTGGTATTATATCTAAAATCTCATAACTAAACCACAAGGTCACCAGGATTCTCTCCCATTTTTCTCTAGAAGCTGTTTTGCACTTTACACTTAGGTCTCTGATTCTTGTTGAGTTAATTTTTATGAAAGGTATAAGATCTGCATCTAGGTTTATGTTTTTGCATATGGACATCCAATTGTTCCAATACCACTTATTGAAAATATTGTCCTTTCTCTATTAAATTGTCTTTATTCCTTTGTTAAAGATCAATTGATTATATGTGTGTTGATCTATTTCGGGCTTCTTGTCTGTTCCATTGATCTCTGTGTCTAGTCTTCAGTATAGTGTTAGCTATTCCATATAAACTTTTAATCAGTTTGTTAGTGTTTACAAAATGACTTCCTGGAATTCTAATTGAGATTGCTTTGAATTTACAGAACAAGTTAGGAAAAACTGAGGTTTTAACAATATTGAATCTTCCAATCCATGAACACAGAATATTCTCCATTTTATTTAGATCTTCTTTATTTACTTTATTATTTGTTGTTAATCTTCATCTGAGGATATTTTTCCCATTGCTTTTTTTTTTAGAGAGAGTGGAAAGGAGAAAAGAGAGGCGGGGGAGAGATGGAGGGGGGTATTGATTGGTTACCTCTCGCATGCACCCTGACCAGAACAGGGATGAACCTGCAACCCAGGTACATGCACTTGACCAGAATCAAACCTGTGACCCTTTGGTGCATGGGCTGAGACTCTAACTACTGAGTAACACTGACTAGGGCAGATCTTTATTTTTTTAATCAGAGTTTTGTTGTTTTCTGAATATAGTTTCTGTATATAGTTTGTTAAATTCATGCCTAAGTATTTTTTGCTACTGTAGATGGTATTTATAATTTCAAATTCAAATTGTTCTTATGTATATAGGAGTGCTAGTACCTGATAATAGAGTATTCCTAATTCCTCCCTCTCATCTCTTATGACAGTGCTGTCATTCATTTCACTTACCCATACGCTATAATTACCCAATACTTTATTATCAGTACTTTAAACAAATAGGTATCTCTTAGATCAATTAAGAATAAGATAGCTGCCGAAACCGGTTTGGCTCAGTGGATGGAGCGTCGGCCTGCGGACTGAAAGGTCCCAGGTTCGATTCCGGTCAAGGGCATGTACCTGGGTTGCAGGCACATCCCCAGTGGGAGATGTGCAGGAGGCAGCTGATCGATGTTTCTCTCTCATCGATGTTTCTAACTCTCTATCTCTCTCCCTTCCTCTCTGTGAAAAATCAATATATTTTTTAAAAGAATAAGATAAATAAAAAATACATAATTCCTTTTGCAACACTCTTTTTTCCTTTATATAAATCAGATTTTCTAACCTATATATTTTTTGTCTTCCGGGAGAACTTCTTTTAACATTTCTTGCAAAGAAGATCTGGTGGCAATAAATTTCTTGGGTTTTTGTTTACCAGAAAATATCTTTATTTCTTCTTCACTTTTGAAGGATAATATCAGTGTATATAGAATTCTAGGTTGGTGGTGTTTTCTTTCAACACGTTAGATATTTCATTCTCTTCTTGCTTACATGGTTACTGATAAGAACTTAACTGTAGTTCTTATCCTTCCTTGTTCCTGTAAGGTGTTCTTTTTTCTGGCTTCTTTTAAGATTTTCTCATTATCTTTGGTGTTCTGCAGTTTGAATATGGTTGTCAAGCAGTTATTTATCCTGCTTGGTGTTTTTTGATTTTCTTGGATCTGTTCTTTGATGTCTCTCATACATTTTGGAAAATTCTTGGCATTTATTACTTCAAATATTTCTTCTCTGATCTTTCTTCCTCTGGCCTTCCAATTATACATTCTTTTTAAAAGTGTACCTACAGTTCTTGAGTGACCAGTTCTGTCTTTTATGGAAGTTCTTTTCAGTTTAGGAAGTTTTTATGGACCTGCCTTCAAGCTCAATGATTCTTTCTTTGGTTATTTCCAGTCTACTGGTGAGCCCATCATGGACATGCTTCATCTCTGCTACAGTGTTTTTTATTTCTAGCACTTCCTTTCAAACTTTCCTAAAATTTCCATTTCTATGCTTACATTATCTATATGTTCTTGTATGTTGTCTACTTTTCCATTAGAGCTCTTCGATTATAAATCATAGTTATGATCTAATCAGTCTAGGATGTGGCTGATTTTTTTAAAGTTCCCTGAGTGATCCCCAGTGTGCAGCCAGAGTGGAGAACCACTGCTCCAGATGTTTGATTTTTATGCCTGACAATAAAGGTGTATTTGCTCCTAGAGGCAAAATTGAATTCAGAAGCCCCCTTGCCTAGCCTCTGTCAATCAGTGCTGCATATAGCAGAGGAACGAGTTGTTAGATTTAGTTGTCAGGGAATTTTCTTCATGGAAAAGAAGTGCATTAAAATACCAAATTACAGTATTTACATATTTCATGTTTTTTTTCCAACTGTGTTCCCATAGCAACTCAATCCATTTGCTCCCTACTTTCTTCTGAGTTATTTTCCATCATGAGCCATGCTTTATTAGTGAGGCAAACAGTTTGCCCTCTGAATGACTGCTTTGCTGTTTATTATTTCTTTGCCAGGAAACTCAACTCTAGTCACATCTTTCTTACTCCTGTGCTATATGAGCTCAATAGTTAGCTTTGCTAGTTTGAGCAGAAATAGTGTCCCTGATCACTTTTCTCAGTCTAGAGAAGTCTGAGGGTTTTTTCCCATGAGCTGGCCAAGAAAAGGCAAGTGGAGAGAGGGGCTTCCCTCCGGGAACCTGGGAGTGGGAAGATATGCCAGGAAGGGAATGGATTGAGTCCCAAGGGCCACTCAGCTTAAATGGGCAATGGATAAAGGGTAACCAGCTCCCTGGGACTCTCCAGGCTCCGTGGGCAGAGTCACTGGTAGAAAGGTGTCACAGCATTGGAGATGGTCACCGGGTAGCAAGCAGGAGGAGAGTCCTGCTTCAGCCTTGAAAGGATTACTGGATCTCCCCAGAGGAGGCCCCAAGGAGACACAGGACACTGAGATTTCTTTGTGATTTCTCCCAGACGACTTGGCAGACTACAGGGCCTGTTTGTTTGCTTGAAACTGTGACATTTCACTTGCTAATGGGGCTCTGCTTTGCAAGGAGAGGGGATGCCAAAGAGGACTGCAGGAGGGAGGCACCAGGCCCCCTGCTCCAGGGCAGGTCTCCTCGCTGCCGCTGCCGCCTGTCGCCAGGATGGACCGGGGCCACCAGTGCCAGAGGAGAGTCAGCCGCACCGGAGACAGGCGATGCTGTGAAGCCGTCTCTCCTCACTTGCTGACTCAGAACCTCCTTCTGTGCCAGCAGCACTAATGGAGAAGACTCGCTTCCTCCTCTCTCCCAGGCGCCAGAGCTGTGGTGCAACTGCCCCTGCGGCAAGGGGGCTGGGCACCCAGGTGGCACCTCAGAATCAGCAACAGAAATCACAAGCAGGGAGCACTTCCCTCCCCTGCAGGGTCCGGTGGTCCGTGCTCACTGCCAGGTTCTGAGAGTCGCCTTCAGGACTCTTTTGCCAAAATCATTTATTCAACAACCTCCTGTATCAGGGTCCCCATAGGAAACAGGAGCCACTCTCAACTTGGGTAATTTGAGGAGAGCTTAATTAAGGGACTCTTTACAAAGGTAAGGGCAGAGAAGGGGGTAGGAAAACCACAAGGCCTGGTGTATTCCCTCAAAGCTAATCATAGCAGGCAATGCTACCCCCCTCGGCCCACATAGCAGAATCCAGAGACAAGGCTGTGTGGAGCTGACAGGAGCTGAGACCTTCAGTTGCGGAAGAATGCCAGCACGCCATGGGCACACAGGAAGAGGGCCTAATTCTCCTCCCTGCCATCCATCTGCTGCTGACCTCCCACTGCCAAACCCAACCACTGAGGCAGTCCACACAGCTCAGCCTCCTGGGGCACAGAGCAGGGTGTAGGGGGAGTGGAAGGATCTGGGAAGGTCGATAAAGACATCAAACACCCTCCCCAATGCACCGGAGCCACTGAGATGGGATACTTGGTTCTATCATGGCCAGTGCCCTCTCAAACGCCAACACATTCCGAGACAACAGTGTCCAGGAATTGAAAGGGAACACTGAGAGTCACAATGTGTTCAGCCATGAAGAAGGCAAGTGGAAGCCTCCCTTACACAGGACAAAGGTGTAATAGTAAGACCACAGACATGAGCATCCTAGCCCGATTCGTTGGTCCATCCCAGCCTTGAATCACACGTTTCTGGCTCAAAAGGAAATCATGAGCACCCTGAAATACCCAGGGCATGTGGTTACCTTGAAGGGGAAAATAAGACATTTGGGGGCGAGCTATCTGAATCTGTGCCAGTAACCTGCCTTCTGACGTACACCCTTGCTTGCCAATAAATGCACACTCTAGCTTGCCGATAAACTCCATTCTTATCAAAATCCATTCTTATCTGTCCTGCCTTGCAGAACCTGTTTCCCGGAATACTCCCATTTTACAGAGACCATAAACCATGAACCATAAGCAATCCCCGGAGGAGCTGGTGCCAGTGCTGGCAAGCCTCTGGGTGTAATCTCACTTCCCCCATCTCAACTCACAGGGGAAGTCTGATCCATATTTGGGGGACAAAGGAACTAAA
This sequence comes from Myotis lucifugus, assembly GCF_000147115.1. Lineage (NCBI taxonomy): Eukaryota > Metazoa > Chordata > Mammalia > Chiroptera > Vespertilionidae > Myotis > Myotis lucifugus. Next base: position 42,112,542 of record NW_005871048.1, on the reverse strand, counting down.
GGGTATAAAGGGAAAGCTTCGTCCATATTCATCACTCAGGATTTAGAGACTGACCCCCCTGAGTCACAGCACTAGTACAATCTGCAATAAAGGCAACTTTTCTGAATATTCTCTGAATGCCCGGCTGGTTAATTCTCCCACACCACCTGGCAGCTTATCTGCAACAACCTGTTTAGAAAAGAAAGTGTAAAAGTATGTCCCATTATTCTGAAGTTTGGTGTCATTTGCACTGAGAATATACAACATTAAAAATAGATGGGCTTTACGGAGTCTGATGAAATGATACTTGGTTGTTGGAAGTCCAATGTCTAAGGAAAATCTGCAGGATTAGTTGTCCCCATTCTGGTGGAGCTGGGAGAAGAATGGATGTTAAAAACTAGATGTACAGGAGGATATGGAGGAAACAGCAAGATTCTCTTCTGCTACCTTTGAGTGTTGTGGGAAGACAATAATGATTACAACACCTATCCTATCTGATTTCAGAAACTCTCAAACATTCCGTGTTTGGCTTCCACTTCTGTTACAAGGAACTTGAAGATAAATACTATGTGAGGCTCAAAAAAAGATGCTCTGACCAAATACTAATGGTGATTATGGAAAGTGTCACAGTTTTGTATTTGTTTGTTTTTAATTCAAAGTCACAGACAAACTTGATGGCTCATTCTCTGCTTCAATTTAAAATTTCATGCCCTGGATTTCAAACCTAAAGAGCCATGCTTCATCATTTCAACTCTAGAATTAGCTCACTTAAAGTTTATTAAAAGAAGACAAATTTAACCAAATTGCTCAAAATAAGAGAATGTGAGGTGGTAGAAATCAGATTCAAATTAATTTAGATTGCCCATGCTTTGTACTGCTTTTATTCAATATATTACATTTTTCCTAATTGTTTCCTAATTGTTTGCTATCCCATGCACTGCTCATCTAAGGATCATTCTTCTTTGTCATCCATAACTATGGTGACCATATTTTCCCAAGTAAATATTAAAATTTACCACCTTGACCTGTGCTACACTGGAAAACACATGGTCACCATGGTTATGATACATACAGAGGTACAATAACCATAACAGCATCCACAATAATAGCCAAAAATAGCTTCTCGAAAGCCTCTCTTTAACCCATGAACCTGTTCTCCAGGAAACTTGATTCCTGTATGAGTGGTTCAGAGTAAGTTCACACAAATGGAGGCATTTGTCACTTCCCTTACACTTTCATCCTCCTGCCTCCCCTTATCCAACAACCACCCCTCTCCCATCCCAAAACAACATAGCAAATGTGCTGAACACAAACCAATACACTCCACTCTGCTCTCAAGTGGCACATTTTCTCCACTGTGGTCATTGTATGCGAGCAACAGTGTTATTTTCAGAGTGGTAAGCCACTTTGCCGAGACAGCTGAGGTCACGATCAGTCAGATAGGCCCCTCCGTTTTCAGTCTTTCCTCTTTTCTCCAGTCCAATTGATGTTCAAGTCTTCACAGATATAGTCTCTGCCTAAGACCCAAATTAGTAAACGGAGGCACTTGGAGAGCCATATGCTGTCTTGTGTGGCTGTAGAGTGGGTTCTAGAGAGGAGAAACATGACTGAGCCCTATTGAGAAGGGGGAATTGATCATTCTCCATCCATTGGGTTTGTAGTCGGATATAAGGCCAAAGACTTTTGTTACTTTCCCTGTAGGTCATGGGGAGCTATCACAGGTTTTGAAGCAGGGATGCAAATTAATCAAAGCCCACTTTGTTGGCAATGTGGAAGTTGAAATTGGGAGGGCTGGGGAGAGAAACTGCAGGTGGGACACAAGTGAGAGACGAAGAGAGCCCGACTAGAGCAGTGGCAGTAGATAATGAGACAAAAATCGTGAATATTTCAAAAGAAAATGTTTCAACATAGTCAAATGCTGTAGAGAAGGCAAAGATAATAAAGGTTTGTTTTTTTTTAATTTAGATATTTGACTTTGAGGTTGGTGTTAAGAAACCTAATAGGATGTAACCTCTTTTCTCAGGAAACTTGCACTCTAATTGAGAAGCCTGAAATGTCATTGGAAAGTTAACGTATCTAGAACACAGTTTAGTGTCTATGAAATATTTGTTAAATGACTAAGAAGATATTCCTTCATCTTTTTTTCCTTCTCACCTCTTACACATTTTTTCTTCCTAGAGACCTGCCTTTTCTCAGGTAACAAAAAGTTGCCACAAAAATCTTTAGTTTATGAGTTCCCTTAACTTAAAGATATTTCTCTTTCTTTGGGTTAGTTTAGGCCTCATGTGCCATGTTGTAGGCTTCATTTTATTTTAAAGGCCATTCCACCGAAAAGAAAATGGACTGGAGGAAGAAAGATAAGAGATTCTTTTACACCTTTTCTGGTCAGTTTAAGGTGCCATCCCATCTTCCAAAGAATGAGTATTTAGGCAAATTCTAACTCTGCTGAAACAAAAACACAAATATGCAGCTACACACCAAATCTTTTCCCAAAAATACTAGGCTTAGAACCGGGTGGTCAGCTGAATTCTTGGAAGGCATAATTCCTCAAAGGTGATCCCAGGCTCCTCCGGGAAAAGATAATAAAACTCTTGCTTAAATTATTTGCAATTATGCACAAAATTCAGAATTGCTCAAGGTGTATGTTACGAAACCATGAGTTTAATTCTACAAAGCACACAGAAACAACCCAAAAAGAAACAAATCTGGTTTTATACTATAAAGCAACTATCAAATATCACAAAACCCTCTCAGTCCTCTGTTTTCTACCAGAAGCCTCATTTCACTGAAATACCCCCAAGCCACTCTGTGGAAATGTTTGACTTGTCAACAAAGGCGCAAACAGTAACCAGAGGAGACAAAGAGAAATTGCGTTCAGACTTACAGGTTTATATATAGAGCGGCCAGACATTCTTTTCCTTATTTCGCCCTTTGCACTCGCATTCTCTAGATCACGTGTCTAATTGCTATGTGCCAGTATGCTCAAGTGCGTCTGAATAGAATAGGCTGCCTCTGTTAAGACCCAGATTGTTCTCCCCTGGTTTCTTGGTAGTCTTCCCACCCTCGATCACTAGCAGAGTGGTGGGTTTGGGGTTCGTTCCTCAGCAACATACACTAAATTCCATCCAGAGCACTTATTGGCCTGGCTTTGTTGGCATCTTTCCACGTGCGTCTGCATTCCCATAAGGGTAACATCTTCATCCCTTTCCATTTCCCCTTTCCATTTCCTATGGTTTTCTCTGTTTCTGTTCTGTGGCCAACCCTCCCTGCAGCTACATGTGTTTTCAAATCTTCCCTGTGTTTTTAAATTATCCTGGTATTCTTAGCCTTTGGGCTTGCAGGACTTATTCAAACTCTCTCATCTTTCTTCTGCTGCCTTTCCAATTATTTCTGGGTCTCATTTTGCATGGTCTACCCATAGCTTCATTTTTAGTAAAATTTATTTTCTCAACAGTGAAATGCTTTACCAGGATACAGGCAGCACAAATTCAGAGTCTTTCAGATGAGTTCCTCCCCCCCTCTCTTACCACCGCCCCCCCCCCCCGCCACCCATTTGCTTCCAGGCTGCATTGTGTCACTTCTCCAGAGTTCTAGTATCTCCTTTTGTCATTAGTAACATAGACCACATTCCCCTATCAGAAAAGGTTTCCAGGATTGGGAAACTTATGCTAGGAGTGACACTGTATCAATGGCAAGTGATACAGCATCTTACATTGCTCTTCTTCTAGCATCTTACATTGCTTGCCTCCTCCATAACCTCTTCATTCTTCCCCCAAAGACTTTCTGAACCTTGTACCAGGGACATACACACACCAAACAGATTCACACTAGAACCCTGTTAATGAAAATGAACCAGTAATTATCCTCCAATCCACATGGTCCTCACTGTCTTCGTCTTGGATTTGATGATCAATAGTCAGACATGTGAGTTCAGTTATTTAGGATTCATCTTCCTTCTCTTTTTGTGAGCTGACACATCTTGATAAGAGCCTTTATCAGTAGGGACAGTTTTGACATTTCTATGATTAGTCAGTATAAGATCACATTTAGCTCCAAATAAGTTTTAGTTCACAATATCAACCAAAGAACTTGTATGCATATATGCATAACCCATGGACACAGACAATAGGGTGGTGAAGGCCTGAGGTCGGGGGAGAGGGGGGATGGCTAGAAAGGGTCAATGGGAGAAAAGGCAGGGAATATGTAATACTTTCAACAATAGAGATTTTATTTAAAAAATAAATAAATAAATTTAAAACACAATATTTAAATGCCACAAAAAGTAGATTTATGGATCATTCTGTAGATTTATGGATAATTCTCTGCTGATGATAACACTATGGACATATTCTAAGATATTCCTATCTTTAAAAAAGGACTATAAAAACATTCATTATAAGATGCCAATTTGAACTTATGCATTAAATTGCCTTCCTTCCTATATTTCCACTGAAATAGACAAAGAAAATTAAAATGAGGGAGAACACATCTATGTCAGCCCTCAAAAACAAAAACCACAGGAAAAGTTGTGACAAATATTTCACAAAAATAGTTGTGACCTTTTTAACTAGGAAAATATGAAATAACAAAATTGACTCAAGAAGAGGTAAGAAATATGAATAAGCTAATACCATCAAAGATACTAAAAATACCATTGAAGTACTGTCAAATTATAAAAGACACTTGGCCTAAGAGGTTTTATAAACCTTCAAGAAGCAAGCAATACTAATGCTATTTACTCTGAAAGAGACTAAAAAAGAGATCAAAATTTTCCAATTCAACTTTAAAAACTAACTAGCATAACCCTGGCACCAAAAACGTGGCAAATGCAGCAGAAATCTAAATCTATAGACCAACATTACTTAGTCATGTTCACACAAATCATTTAAAGAAATATTAGCAAATTAAATCAGCAACATGTTTTAAAAATAAAAAGCCATAGCTGTGGTAAATTAAAGATGACTCCAAATTCTTTGCTATTCTTCCCATTGGAGCCTAATTCTCTTCCACCTGAATCTGGGCTGACATGGAAGCCAAATAAGTTGTAAGAAGTGCAACTACTCTGAAGTCATTGTACCAGGAGAAGCTCAAGGGACATGGAGAGTCACTACAGGATGAGAGGTCATGTGGAGCAAGAGAAAGAGGCCAAGGGGCACCCAGGCTGCAGACATTAAGTGAAGAACCAGATCCTTCTGCTTCCACCTCCCAGGTGATACCATGATGATCAGTAATAAACCATCCACTGAGCTCTTCCCCAGTTCATGGGCCACAAAACTATGAGCAAAATGAAATTTTTGAGGCAGATTGTTATGAAGCAATAGATAATCAAAACAATAACCAAACACCTTTCAGGAATACAAGACACTTTTCAACACTAGTACATTAATCAAATTTAATAAATCAAAGGAGAAAAAGTGTGTGATCATCTATACGATGCTAAAAAGATATTTAAAAAATTGAAATGTATTCTTGATTTTAAAAGGAGCTCTGTGGAATATGAATATGTTAATACTGTCTGGACATGACTTGAAAAAGAAAAGTTCTCAATCCAATTACTAATATTATATCTAAAGATAAAACAATAATGAGAAATAAGAGGCAACCGCCCGCTTTTTAACATCATTCTAAAGTGCTTGGAATTAGCCCAGCCGGGGTGGCTCAGTGGTTGAGCGTTGACCTATGAACCAGGAGGTCACAGTTCCATTCCCGGTCAGGGCACATGCCCGGGTTGCAGGCTCGATCCCCAATGTGGGGCATGCAGGAGGAAGGCAATCAATGATTCTCTCTCACAAATGATGTTTCTATCTCTCTCTACCTCTCCCTTCCTCTCTGAAATCAATAAAAAATATATTTAAAAAATAATAGTTTAAAAATAATAAAGTGCTTGGAATTAAAATGGATAAAAAAGTATATATTGAAAAAGAGGAGGCAAAAGTATAAAATTATTAGTTGCTCATTTGATTGTTGCTGATTTGATTGTGTAATTGAAAAACCTATAAAAACAACTACAAAATAGAACTAGTAAAAAGTTTGGCTGGGAGGCCACTAGAAACAGTAAAATATTTTAAAAGCAATAGTTTTCTTATATACCCTAAATAAACAGCTGGAATAATGGAAGAAAACTATTTACAACTGGAGTACAAATAATAATATAATAATGCTCTGGACCTAGGAATTAAGTTAATAGAAATATATAGGATCAATATGAGGAAAATTATAAAAATTATACTGAGACAATAAAGAAAACTTAAATAAACAAATAAATAATACTGTGTTTCTAGGTGAAGTTACTCAATATTATAAAGATTTCCTTCAAAGTAATCTGTAAACTCAATGCAATTGCATTTAAAGTTCAGTGGAACATTTTTAAATTGACAAAAGTATCATAAACCTAGAAAATAAATATGTAAGGAAACCTAGAATATGTTTAGCAATATGGAATTGGTTAAGAAAATTATAGTACATCCCAACAAAGCAACAATTTGTAGTCACTTGAAATGTTTGTGTAGCTATAAATTATTAGCTTGAAAAAATTATCACAAATATTAAATTGAAAAAGAAAATATGTTTAGTGTTAGCCACTTGAGTAAATTAAATAAACAAATAGAAAAATAAAATATTAAAACTATACACTAAAATATCAATAACTACTATCTCTAAAAAATTATAGGTTCTTTAAATTTTGCTTATGTGATCTTTCTAATTTCTTACTAAGGAACATGTTATTTTTGTGATTTAAAATAAGAAGTATGTGCATATGTCTTAAATATACCCACTGTAGACCTGACATCCTTGAGTTTACCTAAGCCCTTCTTGAATCCCATCATATTCTGACCTAACCACTTCTTGGAATAAAGACTTTGATTATTTCACTATAAATATGGAAAGCCACACTTTCGTTTGTTTTCAAACTACCTTCAGCATGTATCCTTTCCTCTTATTTTCTGAGTTGTTACCTGATTCATTCCCTTCATGACACTAAAGTTTTGATCACATCCCACTTCACCTTCATCTTTCCAGATTGAGAGCATTAAGTAGTCAGCCATCCTCATAAACAAGCACTCATTTGCTCCATCTCTGTTTTTACTACATCATTAAAATGGCCACATGGCCAGAATTGAGCCATATATTCCCTATTTATTTTTCCCTTACTTCCACTGTATAAGAATTATTCCCCCAGTGCAAAATATCATCCTAAATGTAATTTATAAGTGTATTTATTGAGCCGAATATGTGTATGGATTACTTCTACACTCCCCACTGGGAAAGCAGAATCTCTCCTTGGGTCAATTTCAGTGACAACATCTATAACACTATAGCTTTTTACCTCCCAAATAGACATGGATTTGTCTAGACTGCACACATGGATCTGTGTCCAAATTCACAAGGCAGGCCTTTGTGAATCAATAAGTGCTATCCTTGTGTCATTTTTCTTGCTGTCAAAGTGTCATAGTAAAAGAAAAAAGGTCCCAACTCAGCCTGCGTAAATTGTTAATTTTAGGCTCTTCTCAAATTACCCTGTGATGTGTGTGTGTGTTTGCACTCGCACATACACACGGAATGTCTAAACTGGACTAATCAATGTGCAGCGCCACCAGGGAGAAATGGAAAATCTACTCTTTGAATTTGAATAGAAGAGGCTGCAGGTGGGGAGGAAACAGGGCAAGAGCGAGCAGTGGGCAAACATGCAGAGTTGAGGCAAGGAGTCAAAGAACACAACTCAGCTGCTAATCAAGCACTCACATACACATAACAGCTCCTGCCCGGAGAAGTCCAGGTTGCCTGGACAGCTGCGAGCCATCTGATTGTCAGCATCAGACTGCACACACAGACCAGTGACAGGTTCACTCTTCTCTGTGTGCCATTTAATGTCACATGGGAAAGGAATATTGATCTCACTTCTCCTTCATCTCTTGTCACCCCAAAATGCCACAGCCTCTCAATACAGATTCATTCTTCTCCACTTCATCTTACACACCAGTGTCAGAGTGATAAGTTTAAACAAAGCTATGTTGTCACTTTTCTGGCTTTTTTTAAAAAAGCTATCTCTTGGTCCCTATTGCTTCCTTGGCAAGCCTTTCAGAATAGAGCAAAAATCCCATCATATGGCACAAGAGGTCCTTCTGAATCAGGTCCAGCCACCCCTCCAACTCACATTATCCCAGCTCCCAAGTTCTTGCCTCCTCCAAGAAGCCCTCCACTTTCCTCTACAGGCCCTTCTGTGTGGCATCTTTGGCCTCCCATCTCTACTTGTCCAAATATCACCCACCCTTCTTTAAGACCATCCTCCCCAGTTGTCCCAACTGGGGACTAAATAATCAACTTTTCCTCTTTTCCTCTCTATTCTCAAAGAGCTTTTGGTGAACCTAAATAAATCCCTTAGCACAATAATAAAACAATAAGCACCTACAGAGCATTCATTAAACATTGGGTATGGTGCTAAGTGCTTGTTTTAATAACAGATCCTTAAGTTGTAGGGAATGGAAGCTTGCTAGAACCAGGAAAAGGGGGATGTGTTATATGTAACAGCTCAAGAAACCCAGGGCAAGATATACAATCAGGCTTCCAAAGGGACTGGAAAGTGATCAGAAATTCCTTTCTCCCACTCCTCTCCTTCTTTCCCTCTCTCCCTCTCTCTTTCCCTACCTCTCTTTCTCACCTTCCCCCCATCTCTCCTTCCCTCTCCCTCTCCCTCTCTCTCAGCAATGCCTCTTCCTGCACTCCCACCAACACCAGCAGCCACTACAAACCATATAAATAACGCAACTTCTATTTAGGAGTGGTGAGTGAATATTGTTTATGTGTGAAGATCATTATGTATAAAAATGATTGTTGGAAAAAGAGCAAAAGTAGGTTATTTGTATTGGGTGAACATATCTTATTTAATCAAATCTAAGACTCCATTGATTGTGAGACACACGTCCATTTTATGTATCATTAAGAAAGAAAAAATGCTACCTTTTATCATCATTAAGAAGCAATTGTAAGATATATCTTACTTTTACAGATGTTAAAGTATTAACCAATGTGATTCTTGATTAAATATTATATATAGAAAATAAAATATAAGCCGTCTTTGTACAGCACGTAAGAGTCAAAAGGAGAGGTTATTTACAGCATTTTCCAGGGAGAAGCCCAACATGACCTGCTTACTATTACATAGGATCCAGCAGCTGGGGTTCAGAAACCACATTAACTCACCTCAAAGATGACATCAATAACAGGAAGTCAGTAATTAAAGACATTTGGGGTCAGTCCATATAGACTATCCAGAGAAAACCTGCAAAGAGCTTGTCACAGGTCTCTTATACTAGAGCAGGGGACAGGTCCTCATTTTCTATTTCCTGACCTCTGGTGCAACTCAGCTCAGGAGTCCAGCTGTTCAGACAAAGGATGACCTTCAACCTCACTACCAAGGTGGGCATTTCCCTCTCCACTGCTCTTGCTCCCCTGGGTAACAAGGTGGTAGGCCAGGAGAACGATGACTAATATCCACCTCAGCCTCTGCTCCTTGCTGCTGTCAAGGTCAGTTATCACACTGAGAATTAGGAGAACAGCTAACAACCCTTCAGAGCCCAACTCTCTCCTTAAAATAGTTTTATTCTCACTCAATATTGTTTCTAAGATCCATCCATGCTGTTGCATCTGCCTGTGATTCATTCATATTCACTCCTGCATACTATGTTGCCATGTGAATGCTCCACAATTTATTTACCTGTCCTCCCATCAATGGCCATGTGGTCTATTTCCTTTTTCTTTTCTTTTTTCCTGATGTGAACAGATGTTCTATAAGTGACACATGCAAATGTTTCTCTAGAGTATATACCTAGAAGTGGAATTGCAGGGTCTTAGACTACATGCATATTCAGATTCACCAGATAATGCCAGATTATTTATCCAAAGTGGTGTTCCAATTTACATTCCTACAAGAGATATATAAATACCCATTACTTTAAGTTTCACCAACAACTTGAGATTGTCAGACTCCTTAATTTTTGCCCATCTAGTAGAATGAAGAAAACAATGTACAGTATATCATTTTTATAGAGTTCCAAAATAAACAACTCCAAATAAATTGTTTAGGTGTGCATATACTTATAATAAAACTATATTAAATGCAAAGGAATGATAAATATATAATTTAGAACAGTAATTACCTCTAAAACAGGCAGGGAATTGTGGGGCTTTTTTCAAATAATACATAATAAAATAATGTTTTTTAATTGCTTTATACTCTGTTTCTACAACACTGAAATATTGCTGCAAGAGGCACCTTGGAAATTACATCCTTACAGCCTCATCATCAAAAGGGGGGGAAAAAGTTCTTCCCTTCTAGCTCCAGATAAGAAAAATCTCAGGGAAGGACTCTGATTGGCCCAGATTAGATAATATGTCCATCCCTGAACCAATCATGGTGGTCAAGGGTAATAAGCACTATGATTGGTCTGTCTTTTGTCTACCTCTGTGGCCAGAAAAATAGAGTAAGTTGCCATAAAATGTGGGGTGGAGCCAAATGAAAAAACAAAGCATGACAAAAACTTTAAGAAGTTTTAATGTCATCAACTTCTAAAAGCCATACAAATTATATATGGCAGAACAGGGATTCAAACCCAGATCTATATGTCTCTGGGGCCTGGGCTTTAACCCCTTTAATTCCAGCTTCTGCTATATTAAAATATTATAGGTTTTCTCTAGTGTTATTCCAGAATTTTCTTAAAGTCTGGGACCTTGTCTTATTTATCTTTGTCCTTCCAGCTCTTAGAAATACTACCTGGCACTTTTTAGGTGTTTTGTGGAATTAATTAAATCTCCAAACTACAGATTGCTTATTTGAACATATTCTTATATCAACATGGATGTGACCATTTCTAAGACCAGCTGTGTAGGTCTTGTGCTCAGAAGAGAACAGATGGAAATTTGAAGAGTGGGAGGAGGTGGAACATTTTAATTTCAAGAACATTTTAGCACCACAAAAATCAAAAGGTAAATAGAAATACTAGAAATCTTTTACTGAAAGCAAAGTTGCCTGATGATCAAAAGTGAGCATAATAAGATTAGCTATCACAAATTTGTCTTACTGAGAAAATGATGACTACCCAGAGTTGTTATTTCTACTACATTTTTTATATAAACTCTTTGGAAAGAAAAGTGGGATTGGGTGAAACCAAAGGGGAACCTTTCCTTTGACAATATCATTAGAATTATTATAACAAAAGGTATTCATGAGATCACTTGCAATTTTTTCTTTTAATTCATGTTTTAAATCTCTTGGCAATAATTACCAGTTTTCTGCTTCTTTCCACTTTCCCCAGCTATGATGTGAAGGTATTGTTCAAGAAATGACCTTTATCTTCATTTATTTTTATTTGGGTCATGTTGGTTTCCATTGTTTGTCTTCCACAGAATCATGTCATTTGTTTCCTGGTATTTGTCTTTTATGTTCCTTTGTGAAGCCTAAAATAAAACAAACAAAAAAATCATTTCTTTGTTAAATACTGTATTTTCATTTCTCACTATTCATTTTGTCTTGAATTGGAATGCTTCTAGTCTCCTCTGGACTTTGGATCTACATATTTAAACTTTTTATCTTCATTTTAGTCTTTCAACCCTTTTGTTCTCCTTTGTTTCACAGAAAATACTTCATTTTCAATGACTCACCATTGTATTGCTTCCCTGGCTTACATAGCCATTAAATTGAAATAGTCTATTAATTTAGAGTTGTGTTATGCTGTCTTGATTCAGGCTGCTTCTAATTTTGCTGAAGGATCTGTATGTGGCTGCAGTTAATTTATTTTTAAACATTTTCTTGCTTTCCCTCTGTCCTCTTTTTTGTATTATCCAATCTAATATCCACCCAAGCATTATACTCTGATCCAAATTTTGCCCATTCCAAATTTCAACTTCTTTTTTTCTCTCCTATTAGACTGGCTTTGTTTGTAATTATTATCCAGGTACCCACAGGCTAATTTCACCAGAGGCCGTAACACTGGTGTTTATTCAGGTGATTCTGAAGTTTTGTCCTACATTTACTGGAAAAAAGGAGAGGGGAAAAGAAGAGAGAAATTGAAAGTAATAACTGGTTCAGTCTTGAAACCAAATATTCCCTGTTGCGTATGTACACTGTTGGGATTCTCTAGGCCCGTATTTAATCCTCCAATTGCTTTGCCTGTATTGACTTGAACAGGGAGTAGACTCAAAATAGGAATAGAAGACCTCAGAACCCTGACTCAAAGCTTCTGGTCCTTTGCCCTAATCCTTATCCCTAACCTCTCACTTAGCAAGCATTAGGTCCAAATCTGTCTTTGTTCGTTGGGTAAAAGAAAGGCTTTCCCTTTCACCTTCTCTCCAGTCTAGTTGACACAAGCAAAAGAGAGGATCATCTAGCTGAGCCCTGAAAGTTTTTTTTCCAGATGGCATTACAGCCATGTCACAGGTGCAAGATCTTCTTAACTCACAGAAAGCCATGATGCAGGGAGCAGAGAAGAGGTGTTTTGTGCAATTAATTAAATCTCCAAACTACAGATTGCTTATTTGAACATATTCTTATATCAACAAGGATGTAGCCATGGCTGAGACCAGCTGTGTGGGTCTGGTCGAATGCATGGGACTAAGAGTTCATCCTATCATGTATCAGAGAGAGTAGGTCCTTGAGAAGATCCAAGCCCTACCATGGCCCTCTCTGTGCTACCCTCCAGATGTCAGATTCCTATGATTACAGCCTCAAGCAACATGGCTGCCTGTCAAAATGTGGCCTCGGTTATAAAGAATTGGTGTTACACCACTATCTTAATTATGAAAGGGGACAGAAATAGAATGTTGGGGAACCAGCTAGTATTGTAAGAAATATTAATCATTGTTTTATTCTGATTAAAGAAGGCACATTCTACCCTGGCTGGAGCTGACCTGGAGATGCAGCCCTGCCTCCCCATTTGAAGCTGCCTATTATCATGGAAAGGTGAACAAAGATTTGTTATAGAAACCAGAGACACCAGCCCTCTGAAGATCCGCAGCCCTTTTTGCATACCTGCAGGCCTCTGCAAACCTCCAGCCTGCTTCCCTGTTAATTGCCCAGCTGGCACTCCCTTTCGCTATTTCTCCATGTAACCCCAGTCCTTGCACATCACTAAGCCCTAGTCCTTCTGCATATCTGTAAACTGCCCTTTTGCCTACTTTTCCTTTGTAGCTCTACCTATATAAGCAGCTGGCTTATGGGGGGCTGGAGAGCAGATTTTCGTGTATGACCTGCTGCTCTCCCATACTGCCTGCAGTATTGGAATAAACACTCATATATGATTCAACCCTGTCTCTGCTTAATTGGCTCCAGTAGTGACAGGCAGCATGGACCCATTGTTTGTCTGGTTACAATGAAAGCATAAGGCAATGCATTCTCTGCTTCAGGTATGAGAATAGTAGCAAATTTCAGAATAAAATCTCCAACTAACTGCTTTTCCCCGCCTGCCTTGTGGATGCATATGAAGGCCTATGGGAAAACAAAAGAACATGACATCACAGAGTTCCAGCTACGTGGCCCTGATAGAATAGGAGAGCCCCTGTGGCCTTCTCGGTAGGCATCAGACTTCAGTGGAGGTTGGATTAGACTGTTGCATGCAGTCTGCCTTCTTGTCACAAGAGTTTCCACTGTCACTCCTGCCATGATTCATTGATCCAAGTCTGGAAATCCCAGGTACAGGACCAAATCTCACAGAAAACCATGAATGTGCCCCTAAGTCTTTTCCAGGCAAAGCTGATGTTTCCTGTTGGTTAGAGCAGATGCCAATGAGGCCAAAGCTTGGGCAATTCTTGAGCCAGTTTCCCACAGGGGAAAATTCTACTCCGAGGTTAAAGACTAAATGTGTAAGCCTACCCAGACATCTTGCAACTAAGAACATAATGAAGTCAGTTAATTTTCTGTTTAATTGTCTACTGTGTTACAAGGGAGACTGTCACTTTAAATTGTGTCAGAAGCAGACTCTAAAGAAATCAGTTGCTGGAACAAAATAGCCAGGGGCTATAGAAAATAGATATGAAAAAAACTCCTAAGAAACCAGGAAAATCAGAAACGCTTCCTATGGCTAGAGCAAGCCAGACACAGGCTAATTTGAGTCTCTCTATGTGCTATAAATGCAAAGGAAATGTTATGTGCTTCTTGGTAGCTTCTAAATTCAGGGATGAGAACCTGAATTAAAGAAATATCAAAGGCAATTGCTAAAGGTGACACTAAAGATGGTTAAGAGACGCTAAATCTCATCTCTTCTTACTGGAAACCATCTCCCTGGAAACAAGCTCAGGACGCCCTCACACCGATAAAGGAAGTGGGACACGTGAGAGAAACTGCCAGTGAGCTGAGACCAAGATAAGAGGGGATACCACACGAACAAAAAAGTTATCGTATTCATTGTTTATGGGAGTGTACATTGATACCTTTCTGGAAAGCACTTTAGAAATACATTTATTTAAATCCTTCAAACTACTATACAGGATGTTCCCAGAAAAAAGGCTACACACTTTAACAGCTGATATGAAATGTATTTTAATAAACACTGCCCTTTATAATTATTCAAAGTATATATACTAGTACATTTTGGGGGGACACCATATATATATATATATATATATATATATATATATATATATATATATATATATATATGGGACTTCTATTTGGTCTTATATTGAAAGATATAATAGGCTAACAGGGACTTTTCATGTTGCTCCCCAAATTGGTGACCAAACCAAGAACAAGTGACAAAGACACCAACCTCGTCCTAAAGAAAGAGAAAGTGAGAAGAGGAGGCAGCTTTCTAGGACAGTGGGTTGAACTGTCTCAGCTACATACCCCTGCTAACACCTCTGCAGGTGATTCCAGCAGACAACTGTGGGATACAGAGGACTAGGGACAATCTTCTCATGACTCATTGCTCTGGCCCAAGGGAAGAGTGCTACAGTTGTGGATGGGAGGCCATGTGAAAATGCTCCTCTCGGATTTCCCACTGCAGGGAGCGTAGCCCACTGCCCAGCTGCTGTGCACTGAATTCTGCCACCACATTTGAGCCAAGAGCAGGCTTTCCATTGGCTGCTGCCCGATCAAGTATGGAGCACAGAGGAGATACCCCGGCAGGACCATTCCTGAGAGCCTTGGTGGACTTTCTTAGAACTGCACTGAAATCTAAGACTTCCTTCCCTGCCTCCTTCACAGGGTTCACAACCAGCATCACAGTCTGGTGGCGCTCCCAACCTTCTCCATCCTCCATCCCTTTCCTCTCACAAGCATTTTCTCCAATAAAGTCCTTGTTCATCTAACCCCATTTTGTCATTGGCTTCTCTGAGGACCTGTACTAACACAGTGTCACTCCTCCCACCTACAGAACTTGGAACCCGGTAAGAGAACCATTCACAGAGATTGGGGGTGCTAGCAAAAAGAAAAAAAAAGTAGATTGGAATGTCATTCCCAAGTTGGAAATACATTTATACAGTAAACTTACTGATTGGGCTTCAATACCTATTTTAGCATCAGGACAAGAGAATTGCAAAAAGATGGGAAATGCAAAAAAAAAAATGGGAAGCCATGGGACTGTGTACTCTCCTGGGGAAACACACACACAGGCACACAGACTCACATTTGTCTTCTAGGTAGTTAGTGTATATGAGTCTCCCTGGGGCAAATGGACATGCAGCATGTGATGAATTTGAATGGGGTTGCCTGTACCCACACATGGACTTAAACTACTCGATTAGAAGGGTGATAGGAGTTCAAAGTAAGGGGCCCTGCTGCCAATTGCACAGTTGTGAAAGGACGTGTGCAAAGCTGTAAGAAGGCCCCTGCAAGGGAGCAGGAGTACCTTGTAGAAGATGACGGCAGTACCTGGCTGATAGCCAGGGTCCTGGAACCTCAGTCCTACAACCACTCTTCCTCCCACACAGCCTGCCAAGAGCCTGAATGGGTTTGAAAATGGGCTTTCCCAAGACCCTCCAGATAAGTACCTAGTCAGCCAAATCCTTGAGTTCAAGACCCTGAGCAGAGGACCCAATTGAGTCATGCCTGACTCCTGACCTACAGAAACTATGATATAATAAATGTTGTTTCTTGTTTTTTTGTTGTTGTTGTTTGTATAGTTGGTTTTGGTTGTTTGTTTTTGTTTTAGAGAGAGAGAGAAAGGGAGAGGGAGAGATAGAAACATCGATGAGAGAGAATCATTGATCAGCCACCTCCTGCACACCCCTCACTGGGATCAAGCCTACAACCCCAGCATGTGCTCTAACTGGAAATTGAACGGGCGACATCTTGGTGCATGGGTCGATATTCAACCACTGAACCACACCAGCTGGGCTAATAAACATTGTGTTAAGCCACTATGTTTGTAGTCATTTGTAATGCAGCAAAATAATAGAAAACTAATACAAGGAGATTCAACACAGCATACATTTGATAGCAGTAATTGAAGAAAAGTAAACCACTTTGTATGTCTTCCAAGTTCACAATGCTTAATAAACTAATTACAAAAGTTTTATTATCAAGTTTGCCTTGTATTACCAAATGAATATATTCAAGTATTCATAAATATATTATTTATGGTACAATGGAGTGACTTAAAATTCAAAATCATCTCTTACCTCAAATTATAACTGTTTATAACCAACCTGATCATTTACTACAGTGTTCTTTTTAAACTACCACTTAGGTGTCTCATACTTAAATTTACGGCGTAATATTTAAAATGTCAACAATCTCCATAGTTACTGAAGGGAGGCAGGAAAGCAAATAGAAGGTGGTCAATTACTGAGCTGGCCAGAGCTTCACAAGAAAACACAGCTGGTTTCTTTATGCAGGACATCTCCAGGGAGGCCATGTGGAACCCCATGGAGGGGCACAGGAAGCAGAATGTATCCTCAGGTCCTTTCTATTTCCTATCTCTACACTGCTGGTGTGATAGTATAACCCAACCTCTCCAGCCACTGGGAGAGTGAGATCCCATGCCACTTTGCAATGATTCTTCTGAGCCTGGACATGGTAGACAGGGCAAGGGGCAGTCCTTGCCCACTGAGTGTAATGGAGCTGAGCATGCAGGGCCCTCACCTGGGGAGGCTGGGGCAGCTGACAGTGTTAAGAGATGAGGGAAAGGTGGTGGCCAAGGGTTCTCCATTGAGTAAGTGGCCAGGGCCCAGAAGGTGGAGCCAAGCACATCTGGAAGGTGCATTAACTCGGACCTCACAGCCCCAAACCTGAGGCTTGCACAGCACCACCCTTCCTCCCACGCTATTATCTTGACAACCAGGTAAGAGAGAATTGATCCGCTCCCCCATTGCTTATAAGAAACAGAAACAGCTACTTTTTTTTTTTCCTCATCATCCTTAATTTTGGGTTCCCCCATCTGGTTTGCATTTCTACCCAGAAGGCTCTTGATGCCCTTATTTCCAAACCCTTCTCTGTACAAGAAGCTATTTCTTTCCCACCGATTTTTGTAATCCATTCTGGAAAACACACCCAGAGCCCCTAGGCTTCCGTCCATTCTGCTTTTCATTATTGCAATTGCAGTGTGGTTAAACCAGTAATGTCGAAACTGTGTGTGTGTGTGTGTGTGTGTGTGTGTGTGTGTGTGTGTGTGTGTGTGTTTGCAATGCATTCTACTCCAAAGTTTGATGGAGGGGAGGGGGGTGTTAAACACACACAGGCTTCTTGTCTGGGTGGTGCACAATTTGGACAGAGATATGATGACATCTCTTGGAAAGGAGAAAGGGAGAGGAAACGCCTGGGTCTGAAGTACAAACCTTCCAATTTCAAAATGGGAAATATTTCAAAACTAGTTGCACTAGACCCTTATGTACAGGGGATAAAAACCTTATGAGGAGTATAAAACACTAAAAAGTAAGCCATTAATAAATACATTTTTCCCACAGATAAACCTGGCTTTGAGTGCTTTATCCAAGGACTTCTTTTGACATTTCTGGGATTCTTGCATTTATATTCAAACTCATCAAAAGCTGTCCCCAAGTAACCACACAATCACTTCTTGAGGTTTTTCTTCTCTCCTCTTGATTAGTTTTTCTCTTCAGACCTTTGGCTGACTGTTTTGCTACTGTTACCAGGACTGAAATTCCTACCAGAGTTAAAAGAAAGAACCAGGAGTAGCAATGCTGTGTTCTCAAGGGTTCTTTTTTCCACCCCAAACAGGAAAGGACCACTTATGGATTGATCTCCTCATCAGAGAACCATGTCACCCCATCGCCCTGCTCTGCAACTTGCCACAAGATTGATGGTAAACATAATGCATATGAAAATGAAGGAGGAAATGTATGCAAAGCTTCAGTGGTGGTGTAGGGGGCTGGAAACGATGTTGTGCAGTACATCACTTCATCAGAATTTCTCATTTTCAAGACATTGACTCTAAAATTACTGCAGTCGTAGTGTTTAATGTTCCTGTATTGGGATTCCAGGGTTTAAAAAATGATTTGAAGTCAGAAAAGCAAGGCTGACTTATTTGGATCTATGCTGTAGTGTGACAAAAAAAAATTTAAAAAGAATTGCTATGAACACACACACACACACACACACACACACACACACACTTACAGTGAGGTTAATACTCTATCCACTGGAATACAAAGAAGGTTGCCAATAAATGAAGAAACTAAACATAATCATAGACTAATGAAGCTTAAGTTGCAATGCCCTGGAAGGGGACCTAGGTTTTTATAAAATTTTCAAAAATCAGCTATTTTAACGAAAATGGTTAAGTTCCCCTCTCTCTCTCCACCACCCCCCCCCCTTGTCCCTCCAATTTCCCTTCTGTACTTGATGGTATTACACAGGTATGAGCATCTGGGAGATCCAGCCAAGAGAAAGTTGAGTTGAGGAATGTTTCCTTTGGGTTTAGAAGTAAAAAATATTTAGGTGGTTCTCAGTCACTCCTGTGTTAGTTACATGACTGCGAGTGTCCTGGTAGCACAGTGGCTTCCTGGCACCCCGATGGCCCCTGAGCGACACAGGTACAGCGTAAGAGATGGCATCTCAATACGAACATGCATGTCAGGGTCCGCAGCAGATGTGTGTTGGGTGACTGAGAAGAAAGCAGGTTTGAAACATGCAGAACCAGAAGCTAATCTATGGAAAATTCTTCCAATCATCAGATCTACTAAAAAAATAAGCAGAGGATTCGGATTTCATTAACACATTCTCAAAACCAAAGCTTTCTCCTTCATAAAGATTTTTCCAAACTCAACAACAATCTTGAAAATTTATGTTATATGAACCTAACGGGTTGTGAGCCTGAAAATAAACTTTTCTAAACTATCAATGGGAAGAAATAAAAACTTCATCCAATCATGCTAGAGGAAAAACTGAGCTGCCTTTCTATTCTTTCTATGAAAAGGACATCATAACATTGTTGTCATATAAAGAAGCAGTCAAAGATTATGAAACCGAAGAATGTTTTTTCATGTTTGTAGTATTGATCAGCTTTTTCAACTTCGTAATTGATTGCAATTCTTTTCTCATTCTAAATAAATGTTTTTTATACCTAATTTTGCATTCATGACTTTGATCCTCTTGAAGAACTGTTTAGGTTTCAGGCCCCTCAAAGTCTAGTCCTGTCCAGTGTGGCTCAGTTGGTTGAGCATCGTCCCTTGCACCAAAGGGTCACTGGCCCAATTCCCTGGTCAGGGCACATACCCAGGTTGCAGTCTCAATGCCCAGTAGGGGGCGTGTGGGAGGCAGCCAAAGGATTGATGTTTCTCCCTCTCCCTTCCTCTCTCTCTAAAATCAATAAAAATGTATTTAAAAAAAAACACTATATCTGCCCTTCCATCTGACTCATAGTCTCAATGTTGACACTCCGGATGCTGACTCTCAGGTCAGGCCTTCCTCCTAAGCAGCTCCTAACACATCCACACAGATCGTGAGCCTCAGAGCCTCTCCTCATCCCCTGGGATCCAAGGGTTTCCACTGCTGCTTCCCTTTAGTCGCCCTTGACTATGGTCACATCTTGTTCCTTGTTTTCATGTGGAACCCACTCCAACTCCAAAGCTTTAAATTCCAAAGAACTTACAAGTCAGTTTATGTAACTCAAACTCTACCTTATTTCAAATTTATTTTACACACACACACATGTGCCATGGATTATTCTAGTACATTGCATTCTTCATTGCTTGCTGCTTTTCTTCCTCTCCTCCTATGCTCATCCTTCCTGCTCATTCCAAATTTCCCAAGTGACGTATACCTCCCTGAATCTTGTTCTTCCAATTCCATACTTCATAGCAGTCCCTGCCAAAATCAATTCAGTTAGCTCTAATTATTTTTAATGGCTGTGTAGTATTTCATGGTGGAGATACATCATTATGCATTCAATATTTCCCTCTTAGGAGATACTGCTGAGGAAAACGGGCCTCCTTTTAGTGAAGGGAACCGATGATCTAAATGCTATTTAAATTGCCTACCCAGCCCGGAGGTATGGCTCAGTGGTTGAGCATCAACCTATGAACCAGGAAGTCAAGGTTGATTCCCAGTCAGAGCACATGCCCAGCTTACTAGCTCAATCCCCAGTGTGGGACATGCAGGAGGCAGCCAACCAATGATTCTCACTCATTGATGTTTCTATCTCTCTTTCCCTCTCCCTTCCTCTCTGAAATCAATAAAATTGTTAAAAGTTAATTTTTTTAAAAAGAAGTGAGTTCCTATAAAAGTAAATAAATACATACATACATAAATTGCCTATTCAGAAAAATGGTTCAACCATCTGTCGCATTGTTTACCTCTCCACCCTTTCAGCTTCCTCCATAACTTACACTGAGCTTCCTCTTACTGACCCATATTTTCTTTTCTCTCTGCAAATATACTGACTAATGCTAAATACTTGCAGTTCTAGTCTGGCAATCCACTTTTGTTCCCACCACCTGAGCAGTAAATTCACCAGCATCAGTGCAGTGGGTGGACTGTTGTGGGTTGAATTGTGACCCCCTGATAAAGATCTGTTGAAGTCCTAACTCCCAGTTCCTCACAATGTGGCCTTATTTGGAGATCCAGTCTTCAGAGAGGTATTCAAGTTAAAATGAGGTCATCAGAGTAGGCTCTAATCAAATAGCACTGGTGTTCTTATGAAAAGAAAAAACTGGACAGACATACACAGAGAGAAAACAGCCATGTAAAGACAAAGAATTAATGTCTGCATCTACAAGCCAAGGAACACCAAAGATCTCTGGCAAACCATCTGAAGCTAGGAGGAGATAGGGAAAAATACTTCCTCTCCAAGTTTTACAGGGAACATGACCCTGCTGATACCTTGATTTCAAACTTCTAGCCTCCAGACCTTTAAGACAATAAATTTGTATTTTTCTGAGCCAAATATATATAATTTCCCTTTTGATGTCCATTCCATTTGTTTCCTATTATTACAGTATGAACAGTACTGCAATAAACATTCTTTTACCTGTGTTGTGATGTCTATAGGATTCCCAGTACTTGGACTGAAGGTTTAAAAAGTACACACATGTATTTTTTTATTCTTCATAGATGCTGCCAGATGCTTCCAAAAAGACCTATAATGATTCATATTTTCATCAGTAGAGTATGAAAACTTCTTCCTCCCAATTTTGCAGCAAAAAGTAATATTATTCTTTTTCACGTTTGCCAACCTGAAGTGTTTAACATGACACCTCACTGTAACCTTAATTTTCTTTTTTCTGAGTAAATTTGAGCATCTCTTTATTGATTAACTGAACTTTTAGATTTTGCTCTTCTGTAAATTGCCTATTCATATTCTTGAGCAAAAGTTGGAGGGAGGTCATTTGTGTGTTTTTTTTCATTGATTCTTAAATCTACTTGTATATTATGAATAAAGTACCCTTTGCCATGCTTGTAGCAAATATTTTTTCCAAGTCTACCATATTTCTCCTAATTTTTTGTGATTTTTACATAGTTAAATAATCTATAGTTATATATATATATTGGTCAGGCCTTCTTGAGTTGGTTATAAAAGTCTCTCCTACTCCTTGATTGCATATTGTCTTCTTAAATTCTCTTCTGAAATGTTATTTTATTGTTTACTGAAATCACCAGGCTATCTGGAACTTATATTTACATAGTATGTGTAATAGGGTCCAACTTTTTTTCTAGAAGAATAGCCTGTTATATCAGCACTATTTATTAAATAAATCATTTATTTCCTACTGAATTAAAGAGCCACCTTTATCATATGGTAATTTTTCAAATATGTCAGGATGTATTCTTAATTTTATATCCTAGTCTACTGATTTTTTATTCTTTGCATTACCATCTGGATTTTATAAATCGTGGTTTTGTTAAATATGCTATTTAATAAGAAAAGTATCCTCTATTTTTTCATATCTTATCATTTGTTGGTCATTTATCTTTATATATGAAATTTGACATGATTCTACCTAATTAAAAATGGTTTGAGAGCCTGTTGGAATATACTAAATTTATATAATAATTTGGGGTGGTTTGACATTTTTATGATATAATGTCTATTATCTAAGGATGTGGCATATGCCCTTCTATCTGTTCAAATTTATTTCATGTTTCTTCATATAGTCTTTTACTCTTCTTTTTTGTTGTTTTTGTTGTTTTGTTTGTTAATCCTCTCCCAAGGCTATTTTTGCATTGATTTTTAGAGAGAGTGGAAGGGAGTGGGAAAGAGAGAGAAAAACAAGGATGTGAGAGAGACACATCAATGGGCTGCCTCCTGTATTCAGGGGATTGAGCCTGCAACCGAGGTTCATGCCCTTGACCCCGAAACAAATCCACAATCTTTCAGTCTGCGGGGCCAATGCTCTATCCCAAGCATGTCAAACCCGTGGCCCATGGGCCCACAATGAATATTTTTGTGGCCCAGACAATATAACAGTATGTAAGAAACATTTTAATAAAAATTTCGTAACTTAATTTTTACAATATCCTGTTATACCTAATTATTAATAACAAACTACAACATTCGCTAATGACTGATTACTATGATAGTGTTGCATTCATTTCTCTTATGCACCTTACGCGCAGGTGCACCATTTCTCTCCACTAATACTAGTAGCAAATATTTTAGCAGCCAATTGCGTGTCATTAGTCTTGGACTGACTTGTTTGGTGTGTGTGACAGGAAATATTTCTCTTTCCGAGAACAAAAAAATTAGGTTTATTTGCATTACACTTATTAATTTGTGCAGTTATTCAGTGTCTGGTAAATTAATGTTCAAGAAAATATATTAATTTTTATTAAAATGTTCTATTATTTTTATATATATATTATTGATTTTTTTACAGAGAGGAAGGGAGCAGGATAGAGAGTTAGAAACATCGATGAGAGAGAAACAGTCAGCTGCCTCCTGCACACTCCCCACTGGGGATGTACCCGCAACCAAGGCACATGCCCTTGACCGGAATCGAACCTGGGACCCTTGAGTCTGCAGGCTGACGCTCTAGCCACTGAGCCAAACCAGTTAGGGCAATGTTCTATTATTTTATGTTAACGATTAATCATTTATTTCAGCCCTTTGTATTCAGCATGTCTCTATCTAAATAAACCTACATTTCTATGAAAATTAAAGCTTTTGTTTTTTTGTGGCCCACGTAAACTTAAACCTTGTTTATTTGGCCCGTGTTAGCCTTTGAATTTGACATGCTTGCTCTATCCACTGAGCCAAACCAGCTAGGGCTAGTCTTTTACTCATCTTGACAAATTTATTTCCAGCCCTGGATGGGTGGTTCTGTCAGTTGGAACATCATCCCATATGCCATTGTGGATTTGATTCCCAGTCAGGGCACATACCTGGTTGCAGGTTCTATCCCCACTTGGAGACATATGAGAGGCAATGTTTCTTTTTCACATCAATGTTTCTCTTTTTTCCTTCCTATCTCTCTAAAATCAATATATATATATACACATACATACATACATACACATACACACAAACACACACACACACACACACACACACACACACACTTGGGTGAGGATATTTTTAAATTTTATTTCTAAATAATTAGTGATTTGTTACTATTTTGTCATTTATGGCACTATGTTAATGAAATACTTTCTCCACTTTCATTTATAGGTGCCGATAGTATAGAGGAGGAAAAATGCTTTTTTCAATTATTATTAAATACATTCACCTTACAGAAACTGTATTAATTCTTATAAGTTGTTACTGGAGGCTCCTGGGTTTTCTGAGTATACTGTTATATCACCAGCCCCCAGAAAAGACAGTATCACTCGTGTCAATTTCTCTAGTACCAAGTATTGTCTCGTACTTAGGAAGCACTCTATAAATGTTTTAGGAATGAATGAACAAATGAATGAATGAAATGAAGTGGGTCAGAGATTATTCACGTGGAACATCATAGTTCTTTCTATTGTAACACCACTCTTCCTTTTGAATGCCACAGCCATTTCTTTGCTAGAAACTACATAAGTTTCTGAATCTAGTAATGAAGTAGATGAATAAGAATGATGGCCATAGGGAAGATGTTCCTGATCAGTGAAGGATCTTCCTGAGTGAGTTGTAGTGTTTGCTCTTTTAGTTCCTCCTTTCTTTTGAGATTGCTCAGGGGGGCTTTGTTATTCTTACCAGGAAGAAGCAAGTTGTCAATGCACTTTAGAGTAAAGTAGAAAGCTTAAGGGGGCAAACTAATATTGGATGAGGGTAGGCAGCTAGTCAAAGGTTCACCTACAGGAGTATTTCATGAAAGGTCCAGAAGCACAGATAAAAATAAATAAAGGCAGCCTGAAAGGCTTTCTAACTCTAGGAAGAGAGTTTGGATAAAAATTAAAAAATTGAAAAAAATTTTTAAAAAGTTCTCAAGTGGAGATTGAGAGAAAACCAGAGATGCCAATTTATATGTAAGTATTCATGTCCATTTGAGTCTTTGTCCATGTATTGCCTCCATAGTTAGGCCTCACAAAAATTACATAATGGAATTGAAAACACGTGCTCACCTATCTGACCTCTCTAAGTCAATGAAGAAGTGCCAAGCCACTAGGCCTATAATCTCAACCACAGCCATTCACCTTATGGCAGCTATTAGAGTTATGGGCATAATTTATTACTGGGGGAATGAACATTATCTGTGTCACATACTTGAAATTCCAACTCAACTGAGTGTCAATCTGAGTCATAATAAGAAATAGGCCCCAAATGCTAGAAGCTTCTTATTTGGTGTCATAAAAATATCACTTAATCCTGGAAGAGGTTTTCCAACAAACCATGGTAGCTCCCTGCTCTTTCATGAAATTAAAATACACAGACACAAATTTATAAATGCACACAAAGAAATTTCCGTTGCAAGATACATCTTTGTTTTCAAAAACAGAAATGATGATCACCAGGCTAGAGAGCATGATGCAAAGTGCTCCCCATAAATTACCAGCAAGAACACCAAGTACTAAGAACAAGGAGGAGAAAAGGGCATGCTGTAGCTATAGAAATAAATACAAAAGCACAGATTACAAGAGATGGTTACCCAAAGGGTGACCAAACTGTTCTTCTAAGGAAAACAAGATGTTTCTATTAGGGAGTCTAAGGGGAAATCCCTTGAAAAGCAGAGTACAAATGTACTAATTGGCTAGATAATCCCAAATCCTGCATCTGAGCTCACAGCACACAGCCAAATGAGGAGCATCCGCTTCCCTGCACACACCAGGCTTCTGGGGAGGCCTGACGCTCTGAAGCATCTCTGCACATTTTTAGTGGATGAAAGGTTTATAAAGAAACATGTCCCTCTGCATAAGCCTAGCCCTGCACACCGTGAGTGCACTGGTGATATAGCTCAGGTCTTTCAGCTGCTTTGTGTGGCAGCTGGCACCCTGATGTTTGACCTTTGCTCACAAGGCTAGTCCTGATTAAACTGCTCTTGCCCTTCTTCTCTAAGGACTTGCATCCTTCTCATCTATTGTGGGTCTGCCGGACTTAGAATCACTTTTCTCCCTGGGCCAGACCATGCTTCAGTTCTTTTTATCACAATGACATACAATCTGAAGACACTAAGAGACAGACCTCTCAAAGAGTGTCACATGACCTTAATTCCTTCAGCAAAGGCAATGCTAGGAAGAGCCTAGATAGTACTCATATCAAACCTGGCCTCTGCCCAGCAGTCAGAACCTTCAATCACCCAAATGATCCTGAACCCCTGAGCTGGACTTCACTCAACAATGGAGATGGACAACAAAGGGGTCTTTACCACAGCTCAGAACAGGACCCCTGAAAGTGACCGAAGGATGTTCCAGCAAACAGAATGGGTGCTCTTTACTTCCTCTGGAAATTGTGATTTCAGATTAAGTAAAGCCAATTATATCATCCCTTTACTTATTTTTTATTGATTTCAGAGAGAAAGGGAGAGATAGAAACATCAACAATGAGAGAGAATCATTAATTGGCTGCCTCCAGCACCCACTGGGGATTAAGCCCCCAACCCGGGCATGTGCCCTGACAAGAAATCGAACCATGACTTCCTAGTTCATAGGTCAGTGTTCAACCACTGAGCCGCACCAGCTGGGCTATCATCCCTTTACTTTATCTGTAGAATGACCATTCGATCATGTCTGCCTCCAACAATCCTGGTTTACACCCATTGTCCCTGAGTAATTATTTATAATACACCTTTGCACTCATAAAAGTATTCCACTTTAAAAAATTATATTGTCAACCTACTTATTCAGGGTGTCAAGAGCAAATTCCTCTTTGATCCATCCAAAGTAGCATATGCATCAAAGGACAAACAGAATTCCTAAGTCCAGGGACTTGAAGCAGAAGACTGGGGATACAGAAATGATACTCATCCTCCTTTGGCACAGATGTCAAGCTTATCTTTCTGTAAGGCTGCATATTGCTGAAGAAAAAATAGTCATAATCTGGAGGTCTCATCTGTTCCCATTAAGTAGATAATGTGTTTCATGACTGTATTGGTCAGGATCCCAATGGAAAACAGATGACCCACTTGAACTAGTATAATTCAAAGAGGGATTATTTATGACAGCATAGATGTAGGGGACCACAGGAATAATATGGAAACCTGATACTTGGTGCTAACCAAGCTGTTAACCTAGACCACAGGAAGGAGAGGAAGGACAGACAGCATCTTGTAAAATTGGCTCCCTGAGAGGAAATACCCCACATGACACAGCTCAAACCTCCCTGCTCTAAGAAACTAATCCCCACAAACTATCTTGGACCATAAGGATGCTACCCTGAAGCTCTAGCACAAATGACACCACATATCTGGCACTCACACATACTAACTTGTGTTCTTACACTTTTCTACAGGTCAAATAGGTACTATTTTGTAAGCTAGACCATAAACTCTAAAAGGAAAAGACCACATTTCTTACCTCTATATATCTTAAGCATTATAACACCAGTGATTCTAAACCTTTTATTTATCCACCACAGCACAGAAAACCAATGGCATGCACATATAAAACATTCCCCAAAGGCATTCACTGGATTATGCATAATTCCCACCATGTGTCACTATCCCCCCCCCCCCCACTCAGAAGAGCATAACAGAATGGAGATGATCAAGGTCAGGTTGTTTTACAGAGACTCTTTAATCTACTCTGACTTTTTAATGACCTCTTACTATTAACTGGTATCTGCCAACACACCTCACAACAGTTCCTGCACAACATGCTTGATGGTGGGAAGGAGGAAGGATTCACTAAGTGGACACGAGCGGAAGTGCAGGCTGCCTCCATCACTTCAAACACAAATGTAGGCCCATAGAAGAGACCCGCACCCTTGGTATGCTATTGTTGGCTCTCAGAAAAGATCCCACATTTAAAAAACCAGAAAAGGGCAGCCAAACTTGCCTTACATGCTACCTAGTCTACCCCTGAATTTTACAGATAAAGACTTTGGGATATATTATCTGCCCGTGATCACACAAGACATTAATCAAGGTGGCTTTGGAATCCCGAACTAAATCAAAGACATTCAAGAAAAAACAAATACAACAAGAAAAACCTCTTTTCTTACCTAGAAACTAATAGATTCATTTGCATTTACTGACTGTCTACTTTGTGCCAGTTACTGCAGATATACAGTAAACAAAAACAAAAAAAGGGCCTGCTCCCAGATGAAGGTAGTATTTATCTAGGTCAGGGAAGACTTTCTAACAAGGTGATGTTTGAGCAAAGAGGTAAAGGGAGAGAGGGAGTCATGTGTGTCCCTAGGGCAAGAGTGTTCCAGGAAAATGCAAGATCCAGAGCAGCATGTGCTTCCAGGGCAAGTTCCAGGGAAGGCCATTGCTACCAGCCTGGAGGGGTCGCAAGGAACAAGGGGCTGAAGATAAGGTCAGAGATTGGGGGTGGGAAACGGTCATGTAGGGTCATGCATTTTATATCAAGTGAGATGGGAAATCAATGAAGGATTTATAACAGAAGAGAACTATAATTTGTTTTTAAAATATCACCCTAGCTAGTATGTGGAGAAGAGGCTTGGCAGAACAAGGGAAGAAGCAAGGAGGGAACTATTGTAACAATAGAGAAAGGAGGAGGCAGTTTGGACTAGGGTAGACATGTGGTGATGAAAAGTGGTCAGATTCTGGGCATATTGCGACAGTACTGCTGACAGGATTTGAGGTTTGACTGGATGTGAAATGTGAGAGAAAGAAGGAAGTGACAGATAAGGCCCAGATGTTTGGCCGGAGTAACTAAGTGATTGAAATGGATTTACCAAGAAAGAAGAATGAGAGAAGAGCAGATTTGGAGAGGAAGCTCAAGAGTCTTTCTGAACATACTAAGCTAGATCTGCCTTTTACAAATTGAAGTGGGATGCTCTGTGGCAACAAGACACAAGGGTATAGAATTCCAAAGAAAACTTGGGAGTCATCTGCACAGAGGTGGCATAATGAGCCACAGGACAAGATCTTAGGGCAGACAAAAAAGAGGGCCGAGGACTGAGCCCAACTTCACATAGTGTGTCGCCCTCCCCAGACATCACATTTGCCCTTTAACCTTGACTCCCTGCAGATAGTGTCTCTGATTCTCCTTCAACAGCAACTGAAGGACAATGCACTGATGGAATGTCCAAGAGCCTCCTCCTCTCCTTTGGCTTGTTTCCCACCCTTAGCAGCAGCCGGAAGCCCTTCAAAGAGGCTGCTCCAGCTGAAAGAATGGTGAAGGGGGTCACAAACACCATGGCCACCACCACTTCCCATGGAGAGAAGAGAGGGGTGACACCTCGGGGACTTTCCCAAACAGCGCTCACTAGGCCATCGGCAATATAGGGTGTCCCAAAATTCACACAAGATTTGCGATTCAATTCAATTGAAAATCTTGCGTGAATTTTGGGACACCCTATAGCATGGGCAATAAGAGAAGCAGAGGAAAACCAAGCTGACAGTGGGGCAAACTTCTTGATGGGGGCACATCCCAAAGAGGAAGGGGGTCTGGTCATAGTCCTGAGTTGTGATAATTAGGTCCTTCGTGCCCTAACAGTCAGTGGGTGCAGGGCAGAGAGTTACAGGCATTGCAGGTTGAATCATTTCTGCCAAGGACAGAATGGCAGCAGCAGGTCCTCCCACAGCTGAGGCATGAGCTTTGGTTGGATGCTGGGAAACCCTTACAGATTTACTAGTAGCTTCCCGGAGACTTGGCTTTCTCTCCACTCTGAATCTGAAGTGGTTAAATGGACCTCCCTTATAGGGAAACGTTTTCAGAAATAACTTATGAAAAAATTTTTTCCAAGTAAAAATAGCACCATCACGTTAAGTTTTAGATGGTTAAAAATAGGTAAGCTCCCATTGTGATGAACTCAAGGAACTTGCCAATTATTTTAATGAACTAAAATGTTGCTAAAATTAACACATGGCTAGAAAACAGGTTCCAGGTTGAGGGATCTGGGGGGGAAAAAGAATGCCAACATCCAGTTTCTGTTTAATAGATCCACAAGCAAAGGGAAATAAACTCAACAAAGGAAAGACATTTCATGAATACACAAACACAAATATTTGCCCCCTTTGTCTCACTGAGGATATTCTTTTATTGATTTTACAGAGAGAGGAAGGGAGAGGAAGAAAGAGAAACATCTATGTGAGAGAGAAACATCAGTTGGCACGCCCCCAACCAGGGATGAAATCTGCAACATGGGTATGTGCCCTGACAGGAATTGAACCCACAACCTTTTGGTGTATGGGACGACGCTCAACCAACTGAGCCACACCAGCCAGGGATGTATGCAGATTTTTTAATTAATTATTTGGAACATGAGAAGGCACCAAATTAGATAGCTAGTTCTTGATGAAAAATAAGGGCTATTAAAAAAAAAACACACTTCTATTGGAAGAACAAAGCTACTAGGAAGAGTTCAGCTACCTCCTCTCGTTCACCATGCAGAAGCACACAATCAATTTCTCTTGTTATTGAAATGACTGTAATAATCAGATTATTATTGCAGATAACTGACTGAAGCCAGACCAACAAAGCCCTGTTTGCAGAGTATCACACAACAGTCATAAGTAATAATTTTGAAATTAGCTCTGCAAATTTCCAGCTGTGTGGCCCTGGGAATATTGCTCTGCCTCTCTGTGTCTTGGTTTCTTTGTCCATAAAATGAAGCTATAGTACCTATCTCATTGGGTTATGAGAACTGAATATGATGATTAATGTATAGTAGTTAGCACATACCTTAAAGTTAGGACCTGCTGTTGCCATTCTGTCCTTGGCACAAGTAATTCAACCTACATTCATATAATGGGTCCAAAACATGGATTTAATTTTACCATCTAGAAAAATGATATTAATTGTGATGTCTCCCTTTTTCTCCCCCATTGTCCCTCTCTACCCAGTTCCTGTCCCACCCCAGGCCTTCACCACCCTATTGTCTGTGTCCATAGGTAATGCATATATGCATATAAATTCTTTGGTTAATCTCTTTCCGCACCACCCTCACCCCTTCCCTCTGAGACTCGTCAGTCTATTCTATGTTTCCATGCCTCTGGTTCTATTTTATTCTGATGAAGACATGCAAGCAACATCTAAAACGCCAATGCAGCTACCCAGGGGGTTCTCTGATGAGCTCATATCCCTAACGGGCATTTATAAAAGAAGGAAAAAAGGATACAGAACCAGAGCAAGCTGTTTTTAGTAGCACTGACCAAATGCTTGGCAATATAACATACAAAATGAACTAAGATTCTGTTGGGGTCCAACCCCAACGGGTCCAGGGATCCCCAAAGGTGTGGACGGAGTCGGCGAAGAAAGAATGACATGGAAACTGGGTTCAGTTCATCAGCATAGCGAGGTTCTCCCTCCAGGATCTCCAACCAAGTTCTGGTGCCATGTTCTCTTGCTAGATTCTCCAGCCAGGTTCTCCAGGTTCTCCAGCCAGGTTCAGTCACCAGGTTCTATCCAGGTTCTTTTGCCATGTTCTGTTTAGGTTCTCTAGCCAAGTTCTGTAGCCAGGTTCTGTCCAGGATCTTTTGCCATGTTCTCTGGCTAGGCTCTGGTTAGGATCTGATGATGATGTGATGAGGATCTGATGTTTATTGTCTTGTTACATCTATATTTATACCAGCCGATTTTAATCCTGTCAATTTCTATTACAAAGGTTAGGGCGTTTCTTATCTCCATTCCAGGGAGTAAAGATTATGTAGCTTAACTACCCGCCTGGCACTTAATTAAGGGGTTGTATCCCCTCCCTAACCTCAGGGAAAAATCCCCACCTGGGGAAACAACCTTTCTCGGAGAGGTGACCTTGGTTAAAACACATAGCGCCAAGAAGGGGAGCAAACATTAAGAACAGTATGCCATATACGCCAGGTCCCTTGAAACATGCTGTGCAGATGTTTCTTCTCTGCAGCGACTGTGTCAAGCAGCAAGGATGGACCAGCTCCCGGCAAGATTCACAAAGAAAAAGTGACAAAGACAACAAAAATAATGTTTAAAATTATCTCTGTGAGTCAATGATCTTGATGAAGTACTCTAAGACACCATCAATATTCTAATTCCAACTTGCAGTTTTAAATTTCAAAGATGGATTTATGATGGAAAGATGATACTTAAGAGCAAAAAAAGAAGAATTGGGGAAAAAAATCAGTTCAGTGGTAGAATTTGGACTAATTTGTCTTCAATGTCCTGGGGAAAAGTGAGGCCCTTCTGGCCTAAAAAGGTACTGAAGACACCTGTCCCCTTATCCCCATACCAGCAAGGACCACTGTCTACTGGAAAAGCTGAGCGTGGCAGACCATAGGTTACAGTACTATGGTGCATGTAGCCAAGATGTGGTCAATGTTTCACAAAATCCTTCTATTGGAAGAATCCACTCACTCTTTTGTTATGAATTATGGATTTATTAGGGTCGCCAGATTTAGAAAATAAAAATATAAGGAATCCAGTTAAATTTGAATTTCAGATAAACAGCAAATAATTTTTAACATAAGTATGTCCCATGCAATGTTTGTCAACCTTAACATTGGGTTATCAGTAACTTGTCATTTTAGCAGGACCTCAGGATAGGAAGGAAGGGATTCTCTTCTATTTTGCCAAGAGTAAAAGTTCTGTGTGACATTTTGCTCCTTGTTTGTAAGGAAAGCATTTATCATTGATCACTTTCATTGATCTAATCCAGCAGTTTTCAAACACACATGTGCATGCATGCACAGACACGCACGCACGCACGTGCACACACACATACACACACACAGTTCATTTGAAAACAACTTCTGATGTGAAATCCTACTACATAATACAGGGTGTTTGGGGGGGGGCGGTTGTTTTGTTGTTTTGCTTTGTTTTGTTTTGTTTTGTTTTGTTTTGTTTTGTTTTGTCTGGTTTTTTTCAAAAAGGAGAGGAAGGTCCTCTGGTTGAATGGAGAAGTTGGGAGTAGGAGGCAGGAGGATGGAGGGTCTAGATGTCTGCCCACTTGGATTCACCATCTTTGCCCTCATGTTGCCCCCAAAGTATCTCCTTGGAATAAAGGGACTCTACAGAACAGACATAGAACAGTCCCACCAAATATTATTTGATATTGAATGCCAAGGTTAACATAATGTAAGCCTTATCTGTATATCTCCTTGTCCTAGACAGGGTTTTTTTTCTCACTGCAGACAATAGCATTAAACTCCCGTAAAAGAAACTCTGGAGTTCTATCTGATTCTGTGACATCAAATAAGCAGCTAAAAACAAAGTCACCCCAACTATCCATCTTATCCACATGGTAACAATAATCCAGGAACTGAAATAAATGTCCAATGCATTAGCTCAATTTTCCAGTTTTCATCTATATATTTACTACCACATAGTCATAGCCAACATTCTTCCACCTCAGCCCTCCTCTCAGGATTGGTTCAAAGAATGTTCTCATCATGGGGAATAAGAAACGCTGCTGTCCCACAGTTCTCTTTCCCCCACACTATTCCCACGATTATCTGCAAGGGAGGCATGCCATCTCCCCCAGACCTACCTCCATTTGGTATGTTAGGAGTGTTTGGGGGCCTTCATATTTATTCAAAGCCTCATTATTCTTTCCCACCATACAGCCTGTGTGTTCTTGCCCACATACTATTTGGGAGTAATCACTCACTATGATTTCTCACTAACCATTCTTCACGAAAGAACATTTGCTTTGGAAGAAGCACCACAGAGCCATTCCCAGAGCACATGGAGGGAGGGCATCCTTGACCAGCTTAAAAATCCAACTTCATACCAATGCTGTGGGTGGCATTCTTCCACCTATGGACACAGGCCTGTTCAGTTTGCTCATTAAAAGTTGTTTACTTATAAAAAAGCTACTAAAGTTAATAAGTGAATTTAGCAAGGTTATAGGATTCAAGATCAATATACAAAAATCAATTGTATTTCTGTATGCTAGCAACAAAGAATCTCAAACTGAAAAAATAAGTACCATTTATAATGCCATCCAAATAAAGTGAAACACTTAGGGATAACTCAGACAAAATTTGTGCAAGACCTACACTGAAAATGACAAAACATTGCTGAGACCAATTTTTAAAGACCTAAATAAAAACCATATTCATGTGTTGGAAGACTCAATAATGTTAAGATGCTAATTCTCTCCAAATTGATCTAGAGCAGTGGTTCTCAACCTTCTGGCCCTTTAAATACAGTTCCTCATGTTGTGACCCAACCATAAAATTATTTTCGTTGCTACTTTATAACTGTAATGTTGCTACTGTTATGAATCGTAATGTAAATATCTGATATGCAGGATGGTCTTAGGCGACCCCTGTGAAAGGGTCGTTGGACTGCCAGAGGGGTCGCGACCCACAGGTTGAGAACCGCTTATCTAGAGAGTCATTGCAATTCCAATCAACATACCAGAAATTAACAAACTCATTCTAAAATTCATAGGAAAGTGGGGGGGGGGGGAACCACACAGAATAGCCCCAATGCCTAGAACAATACCTGACACACAGTAAGCTTTCAAAAAAAAATTTTAATGAACTAACATGCCTAACTATGAATTATACTATATAACCTGCAGTATAATATTGAGTTTGGTGTAATAAAAGTACTAGATTATCAAGTTTTTTGGCATTATTTTACATCTTAAAACCACATGTGTGAGCTCACATTGTCATCCTATAAAATAAGAAATGAGTGATTTGTATATATTCTTTAATTCTTTGCTATCATTGAGTTATTTTCCACTGAGAACACATGTGATAGGTGACCATGGTTCTTTTACAAGGCCTGAATGGCCAACAGCCAAAGAACTGTATTAATGCAACAATTCAGAAATATTTTACATGTCCCAGCAATTCCAGTTCTATGTATATTCCTAAAAGAAATAAGTGGCAAGTCCATCAAAAGACATGTATAAAGATTGTTCAAAATGGCTTAGTTTACAAAAACTAAAAGTTGGAAACAACCCACATTAGCATCATAGAAGAATAAATAAGTGGTGGGGATCTTTATGCAATGGAATATTACATCGCATAAAAAACAAACTTTTACATATTCTTACATGTTGGCAACATGAATGAATCTCACTGAGATAAAGATAAACAAAAGAAGCCAGACACAAAAGATAATATTGTATGTTTCCATTTATAGAAGATTCAACTTACAATGAATTTATATGAAGTATATTGTTATAAACAAAACTAATCTGTGGATACAGAAGCCAAAAAAAAATGGTTATCTCTGTTGGGGGAATGTAATGGGGCAAGATAAAGCCTTCCAGGGTACAGGAAGTGTTCTATGTCTTAATTTGGATGACACTTCATAGGTGTGCATGTGTGTGTTGCCATGTACGTGCATAAATTCATTGAGTTGTACAGTTAAGATCTATGTACTTTACAGTATGTATTTTATACATGGATATTCGTGTGTATAACTGTGTGGTCTAAGTGCTTTACATGGGTTATCTCATCAACCTTCCCACTATGTATTGTATACATATATATGAGAACAATTTCTGCCTGTTTGACATTTTGCTGGAGATACACTGATGAACAGAACAGTCATGGTCTTTCCCCCCAGTATAGTGTATCTTTGGTGCCAGCTCAGTATCTATCCTCAGTAAATTGTTGGTGGCCTGAACTGAGCACTCATTTTGCACACTAACCATTTAAACATTTTTATAAGACTATTGCTGATGCTGACAGCAACAGTGGTATTTCATATTTCTTTCAAACATGTTTTGTTTCATTTTAAGTAGCTTTTTCAATCCAAGGTCATCCTCATTATGGGAAAATCCCAGAACCGTCTCCCCCCTCCAGCAAAAGAACTACATGCACTTGAAAGATTTCAAAATTGATTCTCTGTGCTGTGAGCATTCACCATATCCCAGGGACCTGCGTGCTAAAATCCAGAGCAATGAACACACCTATGAAAAATGATGCTTTTGAGCCTGCCCCATGGTGCAGTAAATTTGAAAGTACTCTTAATAATAGTAAGGATCAACATTGACTTTAATGGTCCTCAAATCCATCACGTAATTTCATTAGCCACCCAGCACAGATGCAAGCAGGGGTGATGTCATACTTTTTTCCCCTTGCTCTGAAACCTGAGTCAGGCGCCAGAGATGGAAACCAGTTTTACAGACTCTAATCGGATTAAAGCTTCTGGCAGCCGCTGATCAATAGGTGGTAGCTGGAGGAATCCCAACATGTACAAAGCCCTCTCAGACCCCTTTCTGGGCATGACCTCACTCGTGCAAAAAGGAGGTGCAGATGGCCGCCTTCTGCAAGTGGACAATGTCAAGATGCTATATCTGAAGGCACTCTGCTATTTCCAGTTTCCCGGGGACCCAGGTTCATATGGGAGAGAGCTATCACTTATGCAGCCACCTTCATATTGCTCTCTCTCTCTGATCTTACCCAAAAGGAATCTCTAAGTACTCACACCCACCCATCATATAGAAAACTAGCAGTTACAATCAGGGACTTTGGAGTCACTCACAGCTTGATCTGAAACCTAGCTCTTCCACTGACTGGTTAACCCCGAGCAAGCAGCCCTACCCTCTGAGACTCAGCTTCCTTCTCTACAAGGTGGAGATGATAATACCTGCCTCATCCAAGTGGAGAGTGAGATAAGGAGCTCCGTGTGTAAAGCACTTATGACCGTCCTTGGGCCTATGTACTTACACGCTCCATAACGGAGACCTAATAACGAAAAGAAATGATCGACTACAATTAGTAGCTACCACTTATCATTACAGTTCATAAAACTCTGAAATTTCCCCTCACCATCAAAAGGAGAATTTTTTTTTTTTTGCCTTTATCATTTTCCTTACCTCAATTTTCCCAACTCTCAAACGTAGCACAAGCAAGAAGCCAGCGCTTAGATGTGCTTATAGCCTCCAGGTTGCTTTAACAAGAACTTCAATAACATGGCAAAATACAATGACCTCATCATCTCAATGTTGCAGCAGTAAAAATCAATGCTGCTCAAAAAGCCTGACAATCAATCAAGGTCTAGCCAGATATCTGTGGAAGTCAAACAGGCCGTAGAAAAAAACTGACTCACCCAGGGATCTCATTAAAAACTCTGCAGCAGTATTTCCCTGATGTAAGCTGGGAGGTTTCGTTTGGGTTGCTTTTTTTCTTTAACTGTGGAATCCCTGTGAGATCAGGGCTATATGTCTCCCCAGCAGCTGGCTTGGGAGCACTTTTATTAGTTGGATTACCAATGCACGCGGTCATTCCTAAGTCAATGTCATTCCACTTCCACCCTCCCGCCCCTGAGGCGACTCAGACCTTCTCCTAGTGAAAGCGCATGCTGCCTTAGTTTGGAGTAAGCTCTTTAAAGATTAAAAAACATGCTTTCTTTTTATTGTATATATACAATTGTGTTGTAGTTATAGAAAGCATGATTTCAGGAGAATGCATTTCTACACCATGGGCCTTTTTCTAAAACTTTGTAATTCAAATGTTAATATAAAACAACTTTTCCTCTTCTGAGCTCAGGTCATTTTAAGAAAGAGCACCTGCTATAGGCCCAACATTCTTCTAGGCACTAGAGATAGACGGGTGAATAAAGGATGGATAAAGCTAGAGCCTTCTCATCTCTGGGATTGTGAGACCACCAAGCACAGATGCCACTAACTCCAGACCCAATCCCTGAAAAAAGACAAACAGGATGAGAGACAGGCTGTGGCACACACCACTGAGTTAAACCTTTTTTCCCCTCCAGCAGTGAAAAAGCTACTAGACTCGATTATCCACTCCAGAACAATCAGAAAAGAGTGGAAACTTAAACTAGTAGGAAAAATGGGGGAACTGGATTAAGAAGCTCCACTGTTCCCAGCAGCATTGACAAACTATTCGTTCAGAAATCCAATCAAAATTGACTTAGGAACCTAACTCTTAGCCTAGCCAGTGGTGGGCAAACTCATTAGTCAACAGAGCCAAATATCAACAGTACAACAACTGAAATTTCTTTTGAGAGCCAAATTTTTTAAACTTAAACTATATAGGTAGGTACATTGTTATTAACTTAATTAGGGTACTCCTAAGGCTTAGGAAGAGCCACACTCAAGGGGCCAAAGAGCCGCATGTGGCTCGCAAGCCGCAGTTTGCTGACCACGGGCCAAGCCCATATCTCATGCATACATGGTGGGAAAGGGAGTGAGTTTACATATTGCAGATTATATATTCTTCAATGTCTCAGGGATACACCCTAATTTATTTAAATAGTTTCCCTACGGTAAGTGTCATACTTATCTCATGGGGTTGTTGTGATAATTAAATGAAGTAATGTACACCAAAGTCTCTAGAAAAGCCCCTGGCTTACATGAGGTACTCACTGAATGACAGCTAGAACAACACTCGGTTCTGGAGAGCAAACGGACGGTGACCTCAGATGCTATGCCCCCTGGCAAGCTTCTGTTTTTTCTTACTTTGAAGCAGAAGAAGCAGACTTTTCTCTAGATACACCAACCTCAAAAGATCTCAGCTTAGCTACCAGTAACAATCCAACCTTGACAAGAAATTTAAAAATGTATCCAACAAAAAACATAAAGATGAGAAAAATATCAGTAATCCTAACAATTGTAAATAGGTTAAATTCCCTTATTAAATGATAACAGACTTGCACACTGATTTTTTTTAATGAGCTCCAGCTATATGCTATTTAAAAAATAATACAGAAAGTTTGAAACACACAGATGTCCAAAGACAGACCAGAAAAATGCAAAAAGAAAGCACTATAGCAATATTAATATTAGCTCATATAGAATTCAAGGCAAAAAAGAAAGTTATTTCATATTGATAAAAAGACTCATCAAAATATATAGCAACCATGAACATTTTCACCGATATCTCATGGCAGCAAATACATAATGAGTAAAAGAGCACTCACAGTGTGTCAGGCACAGTTCTAAGTGCTTTACATTCAGGAACTCATGGGATCCTCCCAGGAGCCCGATAAGTAATGGCAGGATTTTCAGCCGAGAAACTTTGTCAAGGTCTGTCAGCTCAGGAGAGTGGAGCTGTATCCAAACCAGGCAGATGGACCAGCATCAAGGTTTTTAACTTTTTACTATTCTGTCTCCAAAAAGTTAAAAAAAAAAAGTGCTAGAAATAGAAAAAAATGTTGTCAAACTCATAGATACACTGGGAAAGGTTAACAAACCATTCCCAAAATCTGTCACGTTAAGATGACCCAAAAAATCCTATATAATAAGAGGCTAATATGCAAATTGTCCCTATGGGCGGGAGTTCAACCGACCCTGAGAGTTAGACGTGTGCTGATCACCAGAGGATGGCGCAGAACGTGGTGGGCGTTGACGATGGGGCAGGCAGCCGGGGGAAGGGAGGCCCATGCCAGCAGCTGGCAGACACTAGGGACCCTACCTGTACATGAATTTTGTGCACTGGGCCTCATATATATATAGATTGACTTCATAGCAAATCATGAACTCTCTAATAAGGGGAGAGGGCACGTTCTTTTCAAATGTCCATGAAATGTTTTTAAAATATAGGAAGAGAAAGATCATTTAATAGGCCATAAAAAATTCTCAATATGTTTCTAAAAGTAATTTTTATAGGATCAACTCACTGATTAAAATGGAATTAAGTTTAAAACCCCATTCTTCTAAATAAAGCAAATAAAAACTTAATTTATAAATTATTTGGAAATTAACATAATTTGAAACACTAAATGGAAAAATCTATGGGATGTAGCCAAAGTCTTACTCAGGAGAAAAATCATATCTTTAAATAAGTTTTTTCCTAAAACAAGAAATGTCTAGAATAAATGTTTTTGGAACATTAGACTCAGAAGCCAGAAAAAGAACATCAAAATAAACAAAAGAAACCAGTGAATTAGAAAGTTTAAAAAAACAATTGTTGAGTAAAACTAAGGCTAGTTCTTAGGGGGGGAGGGAGTATTAAGAGGTGTTTGAAAAATACGACAAAAGGAAAAAATATCAGAGAACACTTAATATTACTAATGAAAAATTAAATATAACTACAAATAGGGAAGAATCTATTTTTAATAAAATAGTACTACTTATAACTTTATACCAATAATATGAAAGCCAAAAAATTAACAATTTTCTAAAAACTATTTGATTTTTTTAAAAAGATGAGAAATTAAAAGAATTAGTGAACTCAACCTACCCCCCAAAAAATATTTCAGATCTTGGCTTTATAAAAAAGTTCTATAAAGCTTTTCAGAATTTATTTCACAAGGCT
Organism: Myotis lucifugus; assembly: GCF_000147115.1. Taxonomy (NCBI): domain Eukaryota; kingdom Metazoa; phylum Chordata; class Mammalia; order Chiroptera; family Vespertilionidae; genus Myotis; species Myotis lucifugus. The sequence goes on along the minus strand of NW_005871048.1, from coordinate 42,072,465 downwards.
AATATGAACCTGATATCAAAAATGACCAAGATAGTGAAAGAAAAGCAACCTGTAAGTCAAATTCACTTATGAATATGCTATACATATATACCCTAAAATAGCACTAACAAAAAGAACCAACAACACATTAAAAGAACAATACAGCACCTCAAAGTAGGACTTACTTCAGGAATTCAAGGATGAATCAACATTAGAAAATCTACCTATATAATACACTGGATTAATAAATTAAAATAAAAACCAAATGATCACTTTGATAATACAGAAAATGCAGTTGATAAAATTCTATATCATTCAGGTTAAACCTATGAATAAACTAAAAATAGAAGGAAACTTATCTAATATGATATAGAACATTTTTTTTAAAAAAGCAATGTCTTTTTTTTAAAGTTAATATTATCTAGGAGGGGGAGGGAAATTTAATGGTTATTTAATATTAACAAGAAATTACAGATACTTAATAACCAAATACAATGAGTGAACCATTATTGGATCCTTTGTTTAAAATAATAATAAAAAATAAAGGCAGCAATAAAACCTATTTGGGGCAGAAGATATGTAACATATAGAGCAGTAAAAGGTTCGTGTATTTTATGAAGAGGTCTGATTAGTCAATTTTTTTAAAAGATAAGTAATCTCTTTTCCCTCAAAAGTAAAGAATCATGATGAACAGGAAATTTCAAAAGAGGAAACACAATTGCCCAAAAATACATGAAAAGATAGTCAACCTGATTAGTAACCAAAGAAAGACAAATTAGAAGAACAATGAAATATTTTCTACTTAAGATTAGCGAAGACTAAGCAGAATAATAATATTCAAAGTTGGAGAAAGTATAACTATTCTGCTGGTGATGTGTAAATTAGTTCAACTTATTGGAAGTAATGATTTGACATTATATATCAAAACTTTACATAAGTATTCCTTTGGACCTAGCTGTCAAACTTGTACAATCTACCCAAAGGAAATAATTGAACAAATGGATAAAAATTAATGTATTTGAAGCATTGTTTGTAAAAATTTATAATTAAATCTAAATGGCCAATTACATTGTGCCATAACCATATAAGCAGTACTTTCATGTGTTGGAAAGAACAAGTAAATCTATATTTATTAGCATAGAAAGATGTGCATGAAATATTTTGATATTTTTTAAATATTTTGTATTGATTTCAGAAAGGAAGGGAGAGATAGATAGAAACATCAATGATGAGAGAGACTCATTGATTGGCTGCCTCCTGCACACCTCCTACTGGTGATTGAGCCCACAACCCAGGCATGTGCCCTTGAGTGGAATTGAACCTGGGACCCTTCAGTCCGTAGGCTGGTCCTCTATCTACAGAGCCAAACCAACTAGGGGTGTGCATGAAATATTTTATAAAAGAGCAGGTCTAATATGATTTTGTTTAATCTAAAAGATGTATGTGCACTGATACTTGTGTTTATAGATACATAGAAAAACTTCTTGAAAAGTATACAACAAAACAATGGTTATGTTTCTAGGTAGAATTAAGTGCACTTTCACTTTCTATTTTATGTCTAAAATTTTTGGTATTTTATAAACAGTACATATGTTTATAATCAGAAAAATAATAATAGTGCATTGTGGGAGAAAAAAAAGGGACCCTATGTTCCCTCCTTCCCAGTGAAGGCACAGTTCATGCCCCATCTCTGTGGGCTCCTCAAGAAGCACCCTGGGCAAAGCCACTGGGACCGAGACAAAAACTGTATCAGCACTGGAAATCTTGCCTTGTAAAGCTCAGCGCCTGAGCCTTGAGTCACATCAGGAATTGGCCCCTCTTTAAGGTCACCCTCATTGCTACTGAAATAACTATTCCACATCTGGGAACAGGAAATGCATTTCCCCAAGGAAGCCCCTGTTTCTAAGCCTCCACTCTGGCTTACCATCAGTTTAGGCTCTCGGCCCGTAATGGCCCATCTGCTCATCATGTCTCTTTCTCCAGTTAACAGCCCTCATTATTTTTAAATTGTCTTTACGCACAGATTCAGAGGCAAGGGCAACAAAAATGTCCCCTAAGTCTTCCAAATAAATCGATCCCTGTAATCCGCTTCCCGGGTCCCCTCTGTGAACACAAGCATAATTGGGGGTGTCATAATCATCATCGTATCTTTGCCCTGCGAATCAATACTTAAAAGCAGGCACTTAGCACAGGGTGTCTGCCAGGTCAATAGAAGCAGAGGCTAAGGGACGTAGTCAGTAAGATTCAGAGGGGCACAGACTACATCTGAGGCTTCACACACCAGCGGGTGATTCAGGACACGGGTCTAAGATACTGGGCTAGTGAGGAGAGACAGACTCTGGGTAATTACACTCATAGCTTAATACTGTGTATGGGTAATTAATAAACTATAAATGTCCGGAATGAGTGCACATATTGAGTTATTCCATCATTAAAAACGGTGGCAGTGTTAATACGGTTCCTCTGTAGGGTTCATTAACTGGGCAGCATGTCAAATCAGGGTGGATTTATTTTTTCATTTCTTTCATGTACTCTTTATTTTGTTCCCTTCCATTGTTCATAAATAGAAGTGGTAATTATTGGAAGAAAAAGGCATTTCTCTATTCTTTGGCTGGCTATTATAGGGAAAGGTAGAAATTATTTACCTATAATCATCTTGCCACGTTTGCAGAGAACTAAGTGGAAATAAGCAAATAGCTGGAAGCTTCTGGATTTTAAAGTACTTCGAAAAGTTTAAAGCTCTAAATATTAGTAAGCTGCTGTATTTCACCGTACACTGTGTATATCTGACCTCAAAGTGATCTTTAAGCTAGAGAAAGTACTGTACAGGGCAATTCAATCACCTAGCTTTCCATGGAGAGCTGTATGTACCTTGAGAAAAGTTCTCTACGTTGGCCACACCTCAGAATACCACAGGCTTCCCCAGCATCTCTGGGGACAAGCAGTCAGAGGACCAAGAAAATGAAGCTGGGGTCTAAGAAAAATGGAATAGCCAATAGATGAATAGATGGAAAGATTGCCAGATTTGGGGCATTTTTTGAAGGCAGAACAGATTTAGTGACAGATTGCAAGTGAGAACGCCCCAAGGGTGCAGGTATTTAGAGAGCTCACAAAAGTGCCCCACAATAGTGCTGATGACAGCACTAAACCAAGTAAGACCTGGCTTTCCCTAGCCCAGTGATGGCGAACCTATGACACGCGTGTCAGAGGTGACACGCAAACTCATATTTTTGGTTGATTTTTCTTTGTTAAATGGCATTTAAATATATAAAATAAATATCAAAAATATAAATCTTTGTTTTACTATGGTTGCAAATATCAAAAAAATTTCTATATGTGACACGGCACCAGAGTTAAGTTAGGGTTTTTCAAAATGCTGACACGCCGAGCTCAAAAGGTTCGCCATCACTGCCCTAGCCCCACCCCTTTCTACCTCAAGGGTCATCCAAAATAGTGGCCTTCATTTCAAAATGAGAAAGGAGGAGTATGATGCACAAAAGGAAGAGGGAGGACTGACTGGATCCCCTTTTTCCCTAAGCCGACAGCCTGGCCTGAGCTGGGGAAGGAAGAAAAGTACTAACGTTCAATGAAATATACTGATTCCATTATTACACTGGCCAGGACATACTAACAGGTGACACTGCTAACAGAAAGGGGCCAGAAAGCTGTTATGATTTGCCTTAAATTTTATCTTTCAGCCAGGGGCAAGGAAGACTACCTCCACAAGATGTAAAGGGCCAGTGGAAGAAAAAATAGTAATAATAAAGTTATTTTATTGTTATAAAGTCATGCTCGTTCAATGAAACATTTGCTTTAGGGGGGGTCAAGACTAACATGGTCAACAAATGCTCTTTATGGCCAAGGCCAGTTAAAGATACAAACTTATGTCTACTTGATGATAGACACCTCCAGCTCCAAGCACAGCTCGCAGGAGCCTTTTTTTTTAGGGTTACATGTGCAATGAAGAGCCTGTCTGTTAGACACAAAACTGTTAGGAGCTGGTAGGAAAATAAAGAGTGTTGTTGTTGTTGTTGCCAAGGCTGCTGCTGCTGCTGCTGGTATAAGTCAGTAAAGCCCGCAAGGTCTTGGGAAGCAGAAATCCTGCGCTGAATTTATGATTTGAATAGATTCTTCATGGGTAAACATAATCCTTAATTTGACATTTCTTCACTTAGTTGTTTTTTCCATATTGTTCACATCGATCCTTGCCATTTGATTTATTCTTACCATAATGCACTTGTACATTTGCTGTTTTGATTATTATCTCCTAAAGCTGACTTGGCACTTTCTCCCTGGGCCCTTATTTCCAGCAGCTTATAAATTTTATGAACAAATTACTTTTTATTTATCAACCTCCTCCTCTGCTCGGCAGTAAATTTTTTAGAAGGTTGTCAGAGAGAGCACAGCCACTCTTTTTTAAATGAGCCATCCTAATGAAGGAAGCTATCATCTTTGAGGGAAAATATAAGCCGAGATGGTGCTTTCTTTTAAATTACTGAATTACTTAAAAATAGAGAAATAAATATAATTTAGGAACTATAACACAAAGCAAAATATGGGTGGCAGTCCTCTAAAATCAGAAGTAATTCCTCGGAGGAGGTATTTTGCCAGAATTTCATTTCTTCTGCTATTATAGCTTCTATGTTGGGCTGTTTCCAAAACAGTTATAATTCCATAACCCCATCAAGTTATGCAGGAAAAAAAATGTGGAAAGTTCATTATGGTTTCAGGAGTGACATTTGACTTGCATTGGAGTGAGAGGCTGTCAAACTCTGAACTGACAGCCTCCACCATCAGCAATGCTGTAAAAAGATATTAAAGTCCCCACGAGGGGGGAAAGGGTCAGTGTGCATAAATAAACCATAGAGGAAGGGATCCAACATTTACTAAGTACTTTATAACTGGTGACTTGTGTGTTCATCTCATTTAATCTCCAAAGGCTCTCCAAAACAAGCATCATTATCTGTACTTCGCAGAGAAAGACACCAGGGTTCAGAGAGGTTGAATAACTTGCCCAAGTTCACACAGTCAATGGTGGAGCCTGAAACTGAGCCGAATCTATTTCTCTAAAATACAGCATTTTAATTTTAGATAATGCTTTTAAACCTTCTCGTTCTTCCCATCAAAATCTGCTAACAATGCCTTTAAAAACCATAAAGAAAAACAGCGGATGGGTGGGTGCGATAAATACTGAAGAGGCGGGAATCAAGCGCTAAGGCAGTCTAATTTCTGGGTGGCCATTCTGGAGGTAAGAAGCATGGCCACCGTGCCCGGGAGTCAGGAAATCTGGGTTCTTCTCTGTTTCTGTTTCTCCTCTTTAGGATCATCTCAACCACTCTCCCGGCACCCAGGAGTCCAACCAAGCAAGACCAATTCCATTCACAGAAAAGGAAACTGAGAAATTTGGTCATGTAGGTTTACACAGTGAAGTCTATTCCAACTTCTTCATAATGAAGACAATGGTAAACCTGAATTAACCTCTACCCAGAATTCTAAATTTCACAATTATCTGACATTAAGGAAATCCAGAAGACAGGATGACCAATTATCTCTGTACTCACAAACACCACCTGTCTAATAGTCTAGTAGGCAGTGGTCGGCAAACTCATTAGTTAACAGAGCCAAATATCAACAGTACTTCTTCAAAATAGACTCGCCCAAGCCGAAAACCAACTTCTGTGCATGGGCCATGAAGTTTCAATCGCACTGTACGCGCGCCCGCACGTGGTATTTTGTGGAAGAGCCACGCTCAAGGGGCCAAAGAGCCGCATGTGGCTCGCAAGCCGCAGTTTGCCGACCACGGGTCTAGGGGTAAAATCCTGAAATTCTACCTCATGACAAAAAACTTCCCATGAAGCTAAAACAAGTAGCTCTGGGTGCAAAAATAAGATAATGTTTTTAATAGTGCCAAAGAAGCCAAACTTCAATGATAAGAATATTAAAGAATTTTACTGAGGACAAGAAAACACCCTGTGAGATCTGAATTTTGACTCTGCAGAAAGGCAACTACCTTACACTGCAATTCCACAGGCTGCACTCGTTTCTTGAGAAAGAAACAAGGAATTGGGCTCATATCAGATCACATGCAGGGATGTAAGTACCAACATTTGCTCTGGATTGTTACATATTTAACCTAAAGGGGCGTCTGATATTCACCTTGGCTTTCAGATATGAACCCATTTCTTTGGGGAATTCCATACTTTGTAAGTTTGGGTGAAGGGAAAGAACTCTCTTTAGCTGAAATGTTAGCTATTCTCTTACCACAAGGGCACATCCATGAAGCAAAGTTCCTACGATCAGGGCATCACACCAGGTTAATGTGCTGAGTGCTCTCATCTTTCTTTCTCTCTTCATGTCCCTCTTCCTCTCCCTCTCTCATGCCAGTGGTAACAACAGAAACTGTAACCTGAAACTCCTGGCACAGAGTTACTTTTAAAACTGTGCTGTCCAGTATTCATTCAGACATTGAAGTGGTGATACTTTTCTCATAGGACCAGATCTTTGGCCTGTATTTGGGCATTATTTCTAGAAGCTTACCCTCCAGCCCTCTCTACAACTGAGCGCCCTCTATCTATAGTAAGTCAATGTCCATTTCTGTTGCTTGCAACCAAGAATTCTGACTGAATCAAACTCCAGCTCCAAAAGCATTTGCCTATACAACCCACAACATTCTTTAATGGATGACCTACATCATTAAAAAAATTTAGTTATATTTTATATACTCCAATCACTAGGATATAGAGTGTAGACTTTGTCATAGGAAATTTCCATTTAAAACAAAAAGGGGAAGGGAGATTATTACTTAAATCAAGTTATCCAAAACAGCAATCATCCAAATGCTTTCTGCCAAACCACACCAGGCTCCTGAGGTACTACTGTGATATGATGTATAACACACATTCCAAATGAAAGAAATGTCAAGAAACTATGTGTGGCTTCTGTTTTGTGTATGTGTATCTCTGTGTGGGAAGGGGGGTGTGAGAGGAGGTGTAAGAAATAGAAGCAGGAAATAGTTATAAACACCTCCATCATTGATTTGAGTTTATTTGAAGGATCTCCCATATTTCCACATTCAGAACACTGAAGTGATATCACACTGTGACTTGTAATTACTGATAACAAATAGAAGGGCCAGAGTAGGAAGGGTGTTGAGGAGAAAATTATGGAAGGTCTCTTATTACAACTCATGTCCAATTTAAAAAAAGAAAAAAGTTTACCAGCAGTAAGTTATGTAAGACCCACTGAACCATTAACCCTAATTTGATTATATCAAAACACCTGGAGTTCAAGATACAAAAAACACAAGCATGTTTTATGAACTTACTAGAGGCCCAGTGCACGAATTTGTGCACCAGTGGGGTCTCTCGGCCTGGCCTGCAGGGTTGGGCCAAAACCGGCTCTCCGATATCCCCTGAGGGGTCCCAGATTGCAAGAGGGTGCAGGCCAGGCTGAGGAACCCCACTGGTGCACGATCGAGGCCGGGGAGGGATGTGGGAGGTTGGCCAGCTGAGGAGGGACCACGGGAGGGCTTCAGGGCATGTCCGGCCCGTCTCGCTCAGTCCTGATCGGCCGGACCCCAGCAGCAAGCTAACCTACTGGTGAGAGCATCTTCCTCCTGGTGGTCAGTGCACATCATAGTGAGCAGTTGAGCAACCTTAGCATATCATTAGCATATTACGCTTTGATTGGTTGAACGGCCAACCGGTCGACTGGACACTTAGCATATTAGGCTTTTATTATATAGGATATGTATATAATGTTTGTAAATACATGTACACTTCAGTTTTACCACATTCAATTCTACCAGGCAGAGGCCTAGAAACATGAAATTGCTTGCTGTCTTTTCAAGCAATAGGAGTCTATAAAGCAATCTAGGGCATATAAGCTGCTCCAGTATTCACAAAAAGCCCATGCCTCAAAAAGATCTCTGAGATCAGTTTGAAACCAAAAAAGGGAAGGGGTGAAGGCACTGAATAAAACGAAAATGAAGAAAAGGTTGGAAAAAAGATAAATTTCTTTGAGACAGAAAGCAAGTCACCATTGATGGCAAGGACCATTTGGACTGAATTCATTAATCAAATCAATCAAATAGTTCAATGGTAGATCAGACAAAATAGTTCAAGCACATGTGTAGATGCAGCAGGAAAGTTCAAATGAAAAGATCCTAAAAGTAGCAGAAAATCCAAATGAATTCAGAATGAAAAACAGTGCCCAGAAAAAGGAAGAAGGCAAGTGATGGAGCAATTGCTCCTCGCGGGCTGTGAATTGTGTCAGGCAAATGAAGACATCTGATTAGCTCCTGGCTGTGCTGTTAATAAGGTAGAACTCTGCCGACTCCCTGTGATTGCAGCAATTTTCAAAGCATTAGAACGCACGCGAGACAAGTGAGCGATGGGTTCAAGGGTGTGAATGAAGAAAAAGAGTCTGTAATATATTTGTAATGAAAAATGAAGGTGGAAACCAGCCATGAAATAATGTCACTAAATAAAAAATGGGGTGGCACCAGGAGCACCCTGCAGCCCCAAAAGGTAACACCCCAGGCAGCAATAACCAGGCTGGTTCATAAAACAGAAAAGCACTTTCCCACCCTTTTCCAGCTATGTTTCAAAACAAATGCTTTGAAATAGTTAATTCTATTTTTTTTTTAATGAAACATGTCACACAAATACCTTCTGTGGTGATGTCTAATTATGTGAGATGGAGAGGTCGTGGTGTGACTGCTACTGCTTTCCTCTACCTTCCTTCTGCTGCATCCCTAATAAGTTGCAAATTCCCCTCTGCAGACCACACAAAATTCACCCATCAGCAGTCAGTTAGCAAATATGTATTGAACACCTACTATGTGTCAGGCAGTCTTTCAGGCACTGGGATTACAGCAATAAACAAAACAAACAAAAATCTCTGCTCAGATGGAGCTCATATTCTAGTTAGGAGAGAGATGACAAGCAAACAAATACATAAATATATGCAGGAGGTCAGATCATCATAAATGCCATGGAGATGAAGAGAGCAAGAGAGGGTGGACTAGGATTATTGGAGTAAGGAGTCGCTTCAAAGTCCTACACACAAATGGGGATGATTGACTGGGGGCTAAACGACGACCTTGGGTCCTGGGCTTTTTTTTTAATTGTGGTAAATACACAACATAAAGTTGACCATCTCAACCATTTTTGAGTGTATATAGTTCATTAGTGTTAAGTACATTCGCATTGTTGTACAACCAATCTCCAATACTCTTTTCGTCTTGCAAAACTAAAACTCTCTATCCATTAAACAACACCTCATGCCCCATTCTCCAAGTTCCTGGTGGCCACCACTCTTCTTTGTCTCTATGAATTTGACTATATAAGAAAAATCATACAATATTTGTCCAGTTCAGGATTTCTTATGGTGACTAATGGAAACTACAATAAAGTACACGATCCGATTAGTATTGAGGGTCTCAAGATAAAAAGTGGTGAAACTCTGAGGGTTGGGGAGAGAGAGCTGATGCGGGTTGCTAGGAGCACATAGAATTCTGAGACACACATACCCTCCGCCTTCACTCCTGCCCGTGTGGTGTTACCTGGCGCACTCACAGCTCCTGGGCTCTCTTGTGGCTCCCGCAGATGGAGCCGTGGAAAGCCAAGGGAGCATCTTCTTACTAAAAGCAGGTGGGCCCTAACCAGTTTGGTTCAGTGGATAGAGCGTTGGCCTGTGGACTGAAGGGTCCCAGGTTCGATTCCGGTCAAGGGCATGTACCTTGGTTGTGGGCAGTAGGGAGTGTGCAGGAGGCAGCTGAGTGATGTCTCTCTCTCATCGATGTTTCTAACTCTCTATCCCTCTCCCTTCCTCTCTGTAAAAAATCAATAAAATATATGTTAAAAATAAATAAATAAAAGCAGGTGGGATTCTTTGGCTCCCTCTTGGCCGCCCAGAAATGCAGCTATGAAAGGGCAGGCATTCTCTGGTCATAGAACCCTTTCATCTCATTTCCGGTTCTCATTTATAACTACACACACGTGGTCTTGAAGCAATGTACTCGGACATTGTGCTCTGCCATAAAAAGCCTGGTCCTAGGAAAAGGGAGCCTTGCGGTTCAAATTAAAACCATCGATGTATTGCATGATTTGGCACAAATGTCTCAACTGGCCTCTGGGATTAGTTTCTCTGGGAAACTACCCTCCCTGTCTCATCAGGGTATACATATATGCAAATATACACATAAAAGAAAATATATACACCTTTTAAATTATAAAAAGATGGGGGAAAGGAGACATATGTAATACGCTAAGCAATAAAGAATTTTTTTAAATTATAAAAAGAAAAATGAGGGCAGGCAAACATTCCTATAGTGCCCGGTTCATGGGTGCATCCCCCGGAATGCTACACAGAGCACCTGGTTTGGTGCACTGGGAAACAACGCTGTACTAGAAAGCAGCTCGGGCTCAAGTCCTGGTTCCTACCCTACATTCCTTATGCCCTTGGGCACATCCCTTCACTTCTCAAGGTCTCATTTTCTTCATCTTTAAAATGAGTTATTTATTTGCTCATTGTCCAGCTTCTCCACTAAAATGCAACCTCCTGCGCATCAGAGCCTCTGTTGTATTGATTGTCCTGTCTCCAGAAAGTAGATAATGCCTGGTGCCCAATATGGTACTCAATAAATATTTGTTGAGTGAATTCATGAATAAATGAGCTCTTGTTACCTGCTTAACAATGTGCTAAGTGCTGTGGTAAAAATATCTAACACATCAGGAACATTTAGAAAACAATGCAATTCCAATCTAAATGGTGCTCATCACAGGGCTTACTTATGACCACCCTGAGCTGCTATCTTAGATAAATCATTGATCATTTTGATAAAGGAGAGAGAAATATGGCTATTTTGTAAAGATACCACAGAAAGATGAGGTCTGAGCTGGGTCCTAAAGGGCAGGTAGGTTTTGAATAAGAAAAAGGAGGAAGAAAACCCTTTCGGGTTCTTAAAAAAACCAATCATAGCATGAACGAATGGCAGTGAGAAATTCTTCCCGAAGGCCTTCTTTTATCTCTCTCTACTCTTTCCTAAGAATTCCATTTGAGACATGTTGGGTTTGAGGAGCCTGCGGGAGATGTCTAGCTTGCATTTGGAAATCTGAGTTTGGAGCTTGGCCTAGAGAGCTAGAATTGGAAGTCATCCACTGAAAGGTAGTAACTGCCATGGATGCCATCCAAGAAATCACAACTCTCCCTAACGCTTACCCTAATACCCTACAGCTTTGCATCCTTCGAACAGAAGATGGATTCATGTTGAGAAACAATTCACATATTCAATCAGCCATGTAGCCATGTTGCAAAACCAAGCAGGTCCAGACGGTTCCTCAGGTTGGTACCTGCCGAGCCTCGCTCAAACACAGGCGCCAGAGACCAGTTTGGACCAAGAGGCGGATGACCTTACATCTCAGTTTGTCCAGAACAGTTCTAGTTTATACCTATTGTCCTAGAATAATTATTAATAGTACTCCTTTCACTCTTGAAAGCATCCCAGTTTAGATGACAAATTATGTAGTTAATCTACTAATTCCTCAAATAACCAACTGCATGAATGACCCATTCCCCAAATGATCAATTTGCCTAATGTAATTATGTCCTTTAACTTTTTAGTTTAGTTGATTGACTTTCACTTCGCTTTCATAATACCATTTTAAGAGATGTTTACACTGTTCCTTCCCCAACGCCTGAACATGTAGGTGGAAACTTAAACCTCTGGGTCTTCTTTTCCATCTGTGCCTCAGTATCCCCTCTATGTCTCTAATTCTGTCCCTCAGTCTCCAGCAGCAACAGCAGGGATCTGGCGCAAAGAAAAATTGAATATACTCTTCCTATGAATATATTCTCCTTATGAATACATTGTTTTATGAATATATTCAATGAAAATATTCTTCTGAATATTTTCTTTATAAATAGTTCCTTCTTGCATATATTCTTAAATGTGAAGAGTTCATATGAATATATTACCTTTATGAATAAAAACGTAATGAAAAATATTTTTATAATGATTTTTTCTATTCAAGAATGAATCCTTATGAATATATTTTTTGTGGTCCTCAGCCACTTCCCCCCTCAATTTCCCTTGGTTTCTGTCCCTGAAACTCTTGAGCCTGACCAGGGGGGTGGGGAATGTTGAAAAGACCTTAAAATGCTGTTAGAAAGTCAAAATGAAAACCAAAACTAAATAGTATAGACAGCATAAATAAGCTTGGTAAATCAGTCTTCAGCGAGTTTGCCCATGCAATGAATTAGCTTTCAGCAAATTGGCTTTCAATTAATTGACTTTTAGCAACCTGACCTATAGCCTTCCTAACCAGCCCGTCTAAAATAAGTCGGCCATTACCCTACCCATGACCTCAATCACACCAAAATTCCCTTGGAGGACTTGTTTGCTTTCTTCACAGTTTTAGCAAAATCAAACATAATTGTGTTTACTTATTATTTTCCATTATCCCCACTTAGAGTATCCTCATGAGGTCCAGGGCCTTTTTGGTTCTGTTCACCAGTGATTCTTCTTTTTTTTTTTCTAATTTTCTTTTTTAATTACAGTTTACATTCAATATTATTTTGTATTTGTTTCAGGTGTACAGCATCATGGTCAAACAACCATATACTTTATAAAGTATTCCCCCTGGTATTTCCAGCACCCACCTGGCACCATACATAGTGATTACAATATTATTGACTATATTCCCTATGCTGTACTTTACATCCCTGGGGCTATTCTGTAACCACCAATTTGTACTTCTTAATCCCTTCACCTTTTTCACCCAGTCCCCCAAACCTCCTCCCTTCTGACAACCATCAGTCTGTTCTCTGTGTCTGCGAGTCTGTTTCAATGTTGTTTACTCATTTATTTTGTTCTTTAGGTTCCACATATAAGTGAAATCAAATTCACCAGTGATTCTATAGCCCTACCACAACCTCTGGCACATAAGTAAATGCTCAATAAGTATTTGTTGAATAAACCAATAATGAATGAAGGGTCCCAAAAGAATCTCTGGATTCATAATAGAAACAAGAAAAAATATAAATTATATAGTAATCCCTACCTCAGTTTGATCACCATCCATCTCAGCCACTCTCCTTTTCCATTAAAAAACAAACAGAAGCACAGGAGCTATTAAACAAAACTTTTTTTGAATTAGGTGTGAAAAGAATGGCGGGGCGGGGGGCAGGAGTCAAGAGATGAGCAAGCTTCAAAGAACCTGTCTGACCATCTGAAATCAGAATGCACTGGAGAAAATCTCTACCCCAGATGTTACAACATTGCCCATTTAGTACGGAGCTACTTGAGAGCAGATGGCATTGAGTCAGGATTTAACGAAGTCCGTAATGGCTCTCCTGCCAGCCCTGGGGCCATCATTTGCATAGGAAGCAGCTTTGGCTTGGCTGCTGATGGTGATGGACTCTCAGCCACTTGGACATGACCTCATTTTCATGTCTCCATTTTCCATCTCTGCCATATGTAGTCATAACCTTCTGGGAAATACTGTGCCACAAAATATCCAATAAAAGCAAGTCCGGATCATCTGAAGCGCTATTTTAATTATGATTTTACTGACATACCTTCTCATTAGAGATTTATTTTTAAGCAGCCTAACACATTTGAATTAGTGTGACATGGTTTTCTTTTCATTCATTTAATATCTCAAGTCAGAAGTTTATAGCATTGCATCGGGGCAATTATAAGAAGGGAGGCCATTTTTAAAGATGCATATAATTTTACTGTGGATTAGCACTGTTTATAAATTAGGTTTATAGGCCTCACTTCACCTCCAGATGCACTTATCATCATCACGAGAGAAGAAAGACATTTCACAAATGAAAGCATAACCTCTTTGCCATTTGGAAGCAAACCACCCAATCCTAACACACACAAAGGCTTTTTTTTTCTTTTGCTTCTTTCACTAAGCTACCTGGGGGGTGGGGGAGCAGGAACAAGGTCTACATTTATCTGCCATTTCAACTCACTGAGGTCCAGCCAACAACATATTTCCTCAGGAAAGGACAGGAGACAGAGGGGCTGGAGAGTCATATTATTAATTGTGCTTTCTGAGAACAGGAGTTCAAGTGACACAGCAGGAATCTTGGAAAGTCTCACTTGCTTCCTCTCATCTCAAGTCCCTCAGAATTACCCAACCCAAAGTTCCAAGGACCAAGTCTCATCCTTTCCCAGCTTTGAAATACTCAGTGTTCCAGGCCAACCCCGTAAGCCTTCGTCTATCTCCTCCTTTGATCTAGAAGTCTTCATAGTTCATTAATTTAGCAAAGAAGAAAAAGTACATTGTATCATAAACATTTTAATAAAATCCCCTATTTTGTAGCATTGCTGCTTTGGAGGGATGCTGACGTCTGTACATAAGACACTGTTTTTGAAAGTGTAATTCAAACCTAGAAGATGGTGAAGGTATGTTGATAGTGAAATAAAACATATTAGTATAAAACAGAAAATATTAAAGGGTATTACACATAATTTCTGTTTCAGATTTTATGTGTGTGGAAGTATATGTGTACTGGGTCAAATGTAAAGTTATTTTTAACAAACATTCATGTAATGCTTAATATGTACCAGGGAGTAAGCCAGTGACGTTTACATACCTTCATTCACGTAATCTTCAAGATCATCTGGTGAGATGTGACTATTTTTTACCCCAGTAAGATAGTTGAATGAACTAAGGCACAGAGAATTTAAGTAATGTTCCCATGATGGTTCAGCTAACAAGTAGCAGATGGTGTCTGATGTGGGCCACTCTTTCACTTCCTAGACCTGCGTGGTGAGCCCATCTCTTCTCTCTTGCTCTCCGAGGGGGCACTGTCAGAGCTCCACCGGCAGGCCTCTCCTAAATATGTTTTCTACTGTAGGTTTGAGAGAGAGGGTGGTGGGGGGAGACGACCGGCCAGCGTGGCTCAGTGGTTGAGCTTCCACCTATGAACCACGAGGTCACGGTTCAATTCCTGGTCAAGGGCACATGCCTGGGTTTCGGGCTCGATCCCCAGTAGGGGGTGTGTAAGAGGCAGCTGATCAATGATTCTCTCTCATCATTGATGTGTCTATCTCTCTCCCTCTTCCTTCTTCTCTGAAATCAATAAAAATACATTTTAAAAAAGAGAGAGAAATTGTTTGATAAACACCAATTTAAGGGGATTATATGTAATATATATCCTAGGTTAGTTCCAATTTCAAATATTCTATGCAATCATACTTATACCATTAGGCCCTATGATCTAATGTTTGGCTCAGGAAATTGGGTCCCTCCCTATGTCATATATTCCAGTGTCACCAATGACACCACCCTGGCCAATCATAAACCAGAGATCTTTGCCTTACTCACCCTGTCCCTGGGATAGTGCTAGTTCTTACATCCAACGGTCCCAAACCCCATGGTGCCAGAGTTAATTTAAATACATATATATGTATATTCTGACAAAACTATTACAACATTAGCCATGAAACCTAAAGCTTTTGAGGGGCTACTTAGTCTTCAGATGGGGGAGCTATAGAAGTAAGTCATAAAATAACCACTGCCAAGTTTATTTTCCTCATCCTAGTTTACAATGAACAGGAGACCATATAATCCAAGGAAAATATCCTTAAACTTCCAGTCACAAAACCTGACCTCTGCCAAAATTATGTAACTTGGGCAAATCACTCATTCACAATAGCTTACCTTAGGATTTTATACTTTCCAGAGCACACTTATATTCATCATATTTTTTAGTTCTAACAACCACTCTCTCAGAAAGGTAGAAATGGCTATTGGAGAAGGGGCATTTCCATCCTCCTTCCCCTGTTTCTACCCTTGGCCTACCTCCCTTCCCCCCCTCCCATCCACAGAACTCCCTCCCCTGAAAAGAGGAATAACAACTAATCACAGGGATCAGAGAGCAGAGCAATCACTGGGGATGTTTCACCAGCAGGCAGTGAAGGGGAGCACTATATGAGGTTCATAGATCACTTCCTAGACCCATGTGGTGATCCCATCTAAGACGTCCTCTTCTCTCTTGCTTTCTGAGGAGGTCTGGTCAGAGCTCCATCCAGAGCCCCTGTAAGTACTAGGTACCATCCAGCATCTGTCTGCTACTTTGCTCCTAACGGCTGAGTCTGCAACCTTCTTCAGCGGATTCACCAGGAGCCACTTCACCCAGATGTTCTTGGAGTCATGGGAGCAGGAGTTCTTGTCCACCCCGACCCCATCCTGGGGTGGGTCCTAACCAGTGACTGGATGTGCAGGAGTGTGATCACCTACTCCCTCACCTCAGATGGAACCAAGTCTGAGGGGTCAGTTACACTTAGAGACCTCACAACATCTGGAGACTAGGAGTTCTCCCGGAATGGGACCCTTGCTTGGCTTGCCCTTCTCGGTTCCCTCCACTCACTCCCTGCAGGTTTCCTCTGAGGGTACTTACACCTGTACCCTAGCCTCAGGGGCTGCTTCTGAGAACCTGACCTAAACTCTCTGCCTGTGGCAGGTCTAGGCCTGTCTGAGGAGATGGGCTTGATCACATTTTTCTTTCTGTTTGGCTTCCTCTTCACCTGCAACTAGGTTAGGTCAGGGCCTGCTCCAGGATTCCAGGAAGAAGCCTCATGTAAGTCTTCAAACCTTAGCTGGGTATTCCAACCAGCTTCTACCAGAGCCATGTTGTGGAGGTCAGAATCCATCAGCCAGCTGTTAATACAGGAGGGCTTTGATATCCGTCTAGCTACTGTTTTTAAACAACTCCCTCAGCTAGAAAGCCAAGGGAAGACTGGGAAGTGATTTAAGTACTGGCCCTAAAACTATCATAATAGCAACAGAAACCTCACTTCTAGCATCCTACAACTATGTCAGCAACCTTTTGGACAGTGACGCCATTCCATTTTGCTTAAGAGCTGGAAGAGACCTTTGAGACATAGCCCCTAGTATACAGAAGAAGGAACTGAAGCTAGAACCAGGCATTTCCCAAGGTTACATCATTGACAGTAAACCTTTTCAATAGATCTGTGTCTCCAGACTCGGAGCAGGGCAGTGGGCTGGCCACTGAACCAGGCTGAGGAGCAAGAAGAGAGAAGTTGATGGCTGTCCTCCCAAATCCCGCCCCCGGAAATATCTCTGGAGTGTCTGTAAACACATTCATGACAACTGATTGGCTTGAACTGCATGATCTTTCCCCCATTAAGACAAACAGCATGGAACATAGATTAATTCTCATCATCTGCCTTGAAGAAAACATAATCAATACAGTCCGTTCATTAAGGAGATTCTTAGTCACATCGCACTACATATCCCAGACCTAGCACGATGTCTGCCCCATAGTGAGTACTCCGATCTTTTAGAAAATTCACTGGACAAAAATGTATATTGAGCACTTAACTACGACTGCAAGGATCCTCCAATTTATTCACGGGGAGACCTATAATAGAGTTATGGAAAAATATCATGAAATATTGATATATTTAATTCTACCACACAAATCCTATATAATAAAAGGCTAATATGCAAATAGATGGAACAACAGAACAACCAGAACAACCAAACAACTGGTCGCTATGATGTGCGCTGACCACCAGGGGACACGCACAGAACATGGCAGGCGTGGGCCAGGGCAGGATGGTGGAGCAGGTGAGCAGGGGCACCAGACCAAGGCAGGGGCGCCAGTCGCTATCATCAGGGCGAGCCTCTGATGGTTACTGAAAATTCTTTGCTCTTGCCACTGCTCGCACCCACTGACGGTGCTGGCCCCACTCACATCTGCAGCTGGCGCCGGAGCCACTGCTCACACCTGCTGCCAGTGCCCAGCGCCAGTCCTGATCACACAGCGCCATCAGCAGGTGCAAGCAGCAGCTGCAGGTCCCAATCACCCCTGGGGCCTTCTCCACCTCCCCCTGCGTGTGCAAGCAGGGCCAGTGCTGTCAGCGCATGGGAGCGGTGGCAGAGGGAGCAGGGCTGCTGGCAGACAGGGGACCAGGGTGGGAGAGGGGAGAGGTCGCATCAGGAGGGGCTGGGCAGGGGTGTGGAGGATGGGCCAAGACCCGCCTCTATGCCTGCTGCAGCCTCACAGCCCACAGTTCCTTTCAAGGTGCATGAATTCGTGCACTGGGCCCCTAGCTATAAATAATTTTACTAGCAGTAAAATATGGCTATAGGATGTGTATTTATATTTCTGCATTCAAGAAATAACAACATTAAAATGCTAAAGAATTACTTTTCAGATGTTTTCTACTCTACTTATGCATAATTTATTCACCAGCTAGCCCTCACTATCAGTGAAGAAATACAAACAGAGGCAAGAAATTTTAAAATTGAGAAAACATTTCATTCATTCATTTGTTTTTCCTTAAAAGTAGAAAAATATTACTATTATTTTACTTTATCCATGAACAAATGGTCCAGCTTATAAGAACAGCACCGTTCCCTTAGAATATTAGTTTGAAAACACAACGATAATGCAATCTTCACACGAGTAAACTCTAGCACAGGTTAGTATTAAGCAATCTTAATACAGACAATTGAATCAGTATCTGATCCATACGCACTCAACTACTGTTGATTTCAGAGTAGGAAAAACTTCTACAGTAATAAACACATGGACATGTTCAAATAAAAGTTTAGGTATAAACCACCAAAACTAAAAACCCAAACAATGTTTGCAAACTGAGAAACTGGATATTAGACTTAATTCTCTGCAGACAATAAACTTGTACAATTTCTAAAAAGGGACCTATGCAGTATATTCATGAATAGGGTGAAGACACTCTTTAAGTGTCTTCAAATTTTAGATGTTAGCACGGCTGGTAACAAAATTATACAACTGCCCTGGCTTTAAAAGCAACATATGATGATACACTTTTACAATTCTTTTCCTTTAATACTGCAGAAGATATATTACAAAAACAAAATCACATGCCTTTTACAGTCCAGTGTGAAAGCATATTATTTATGCTAAAATTAAATCATTTGGGACATGGAGAGAAGAAGAAAAGTTTCAAAGCTTAAGATATCTAAAATATCCTCCCTCCTCCCCTCCCTCCCAATGCCATCTTTCTCTTCTAACCGCCAGTTGCTACATTCAACTTCCTTGCCTTGGGAGGAGAGAGACGAAGGAAAGCAAGGGACCATTTAACTCTGAAACTAGTGGCTCCTTGGGCTACTTCTGTTTTAAAAAATAAAAATAAAAATAAAAAAACAAGAAAACACCTGGAGAGCCTAGCCAGTGTGCTCAGTGGTTGAGTATCAACCTAAAAACCAAGAGGTCATGGTTGAATTCCTGGGCTCGATGCTAGTGGGGGGTGTGCAGGAGGCAGCCAATCAATTATTCTCTCTCATCATTAATGTTTCTATCTCTCTTTTTCTCTCTGAAATCAATAAAAAAAAATTGTTTTAACCTACCTAGAGAAAATTCCTACACTGATGGGAAATTTAAGCTACAGGCAATTCACAGTGCTGACGAACAGCATAGCTGAACTGCAAACTCCAAATCTCTGAATTCAAATCCTGTTCATCTTTCTGCCACTCCTCGAGGGCATGCCTGACCCCAGCGCAGGGACTTGCAGGTGATGCTGAAGAAACTGTGGCCCCATGTCAAGCCCAGAACTGCTTATACGAACAGCTTGCCAAGCAGCTGAGCAAAATACTCTGCTCTCCAACATCTTCCACTCCATCCAGTGTGGTTAAAAGCTGGTTTTCTCCCAATAATATATCACAAAATCAGGAGACTTGAAAGAAGAGTTTGTTCCCCACCCACACCACACCCATCTCTGTGCCAGTCCGAGTTGTGTTCTTTCTTCCACCCCCTCTCTTACCAGCCCTGATTTTTATCACTCCAGCCTTTATCTGATTTCTAAATGTACCTGGATGGGATATTCCAGTCCTGATTGGAATCACGTGAAGAAACTCACTACTTCCTGGCTAGCACAAAGTCAAATCAGATGGCTGAGCCAGGGTTGATCCTGGCTCCAAGAAATGCTGGCTCCCAGCCTCGGGTTTCCACAGCCTTGAGGGCCTGCAAGGCAGCCGGGGTGCAGAGAGACCGCAGGGCTGAACACCTAGAACTCCTGCTGTGAGGTCATCACTGGGCTGTGGGTGCTTACCACAACCCTCCCACTGGAATGGCAGCAGATGCCCTTGGGATGCCAAAGCTGCCTTCCACTTTTATTTGTTCATTTTCTTTACAAATCTTATTGAAAGAACTACATATGTCCTCTTTCTCTCCCCATTGACCCCTTCTAGCCAACCCCTGTCCCCCCACACCCTCCAGCCTTCACCACCCTAATGTCTGTGTCCATGGGCTATGCATATATGCATACAAGTTCTTTGGTTAATCTCTTCCACCCACCTTCCCTCTTGCCTTCACTTTCATATTGTACCAGAGGCCCGGTACACGAAATTCATGCATGGGTAGGGTCCCTAGGCCTGCTCGGCTGGGGCCTCCCTTCCCCAGCTGCCGGCCAGGGCCTTTCTTCGTTCCACACCACCCCCTGGTGGTCAGCACACGTCATGGGCGAGAGATAGAACTCCCAGTCTCCCGGTCGAACTCCCATGGGGACACTTTGCATATCAGCCTTTTCTATATATAGATTCCTGAATCTCCATTGACGCCCCAACCACCAACAATTAACAACTCAATGCAAACTGATAGTATGAACTCAAAACATATGGACTGGGCGATGCTATCCGTAACGGTTGTTTGTTCATGTAGGGACCCTGGTATTTGCTTCTTTGATGCCCCCAACTACCCTTTCCATTTGTAGACTAAATTTCACTTTTAAAGAGACTGTCTTCCTCCCTCTTCCCTCCCTCTCTCTTTTTCTCTCATAAAACAGCAGGCACCTCTTGAACAAAAATACCCACCTTCTGATTGGCTTTTAAAAAACAGACTTATGCTATCAAGAGACAGTCTGCAGGCCCCATGGAGATCTTCCTAGGCGATCTGCCACAGGGCAGTGATTCTTTTGGCTGAAGACAGCCCCAGTGCCCCCTCACTCCAGGCCTGGCAAGTTTAAATGTCAAGAGATAACAGGCACAGACAAGGCCAAGGCTGAGACAGTGCCGCTCAGCTGACACCTGCATTGTCAGCTGTGGCCCATGCATGCTTACCTGTTGCCTGACCTGCACAGGACAGGACTCCAACACTGCCCACCTGGCTGGGAGGGGATTTAAAGCAGCACACACACCACTCCCCCAGGAGCTGATGGAGAACCTGCTTCCTCAGGCTGAAAGTTGCAATAGTTTAGCGGGAGAATCTCACTCGCCTGTGGCTGCGGTGCTGCCATCATGCCACCTGGTGCCTTTAGGGAAAGCTGGGGTCCAGAGGCTCCACTTCACTCACACAGGGCTGGGGCCTCCCAGGGGAGCTGCTCTGCACCCTTCTCTGCTTCCCACCCCATCGTCACAGGCGCAATAGGAGTGCAAGTTTGCTTCTGGTCCTTTCTCTATGATCGAGTCCCCACAATGAAGTTGCTGAGCCCAGAGGTATGTATAGTTTAAAGCAGCGGTTCTCAACCTGTGGGTCGTGACCCCTTTGGGGGTCGAACGACCCTTTCACAGGGGTCGCCTAAGACCATCGGAAAACACATATATAATTACATATTGTTTTTGTGATTAATCACTATGCTTTAATTATGTCCAATTTGTAACAATGAAATTGGGGGCCACCACAACATGAGGAACTGTATTAAAGGGTCGCGGCATTAGGAAGGTTGAGAACCACTGGTTAAAGACTGTGGGTACTGAGTGTGGACATACATTTGCCTTCCCATTCTCCTCCTTTGGAGAACCCTTCCCCTTCCACAGTAAACCTGCCCAGAACATGTGGCCCAGATGGGGCTGGTCCAGCTCATGACCTGGCCAGTAAGAGGAATCCAACTCCTTGACCCAGTACTAAGTGGTTCACAGATGGACACATAACCCAAGCCAGGCTAACTGGAGTTTCCTCGGAGATTTTGCTGGAGACACTCTGAAAGATGCTCATTAACAGGCAAATATAGGGACAGGACATAGATTAGTGGTTGCCGAGGGCTGAGGTGTTGGGGGTAAAGTGAGTATGACCAACTGGTATGAGGTTTCTTTGAGGGATGATGAAAATGCTCTAAACTTGACTGGTGATGATTACACAACTGTGAATATACTAAAAATGATGCATTTGTATGATTTAAATGGGTGAATTGGATGGTATACGAATTATATCTGAATATATTTTCAAAGATGCTCAGTCTCTCTCTCTAGAACAGCAAGCAGTTAAGGATGATGTAAACTTGGGCCTGCCAGCAGCTCTCTCTTCACCATGGAAAGACAGCCAGCCTGAGAATAGAGCCATGCAGAGGCAAGCACATGAGAGAGGCAGAGAATGAATCATTTGAACTACTGGATCCAACTTTTCATAAAGTCACTTCCATTCCTTGAATTTCTCAGTTGCATAAGCCAAAAAAAAAAATTCCCTTTTTTGTTTAAATTAGTTTAAGCTTAGTTTCTGTCACAGCTAACAAAGTCTTGCTACAGCTTTCCTGACAGGCTATCCAAATGTATTCCCTTATCAGCTGTGAATGAGAGTGCCTATCCCCCTTCAAAACCCTGCAAAATAGAATCATTCTATTATTAAAGAGGGTTTTTTGGTTGTTGTTTTTATTATGCTTTGTCCAGAGATATGCAAAAGAATTTAATTTCTAGCAAGGTTGAACATTATTATCAATCCTTATCTTTTCCTTCTTTAAAGTGTTTATATTTGCATAAACTATGTACAGGATGTTAGTAAACCTTTCTTCTATGAATATTTTTTCTAGTTATCACTTGCCTTTGGATTTTTATAGTAGATTTTATGTGCAGAAGTATTTTATGCATAAAACCTATCAAATACTTCTTTATAATGCTTCATCTTTATTTTTTAGAAAATATGTCCCCATCCTGAGATTAGACAAGTATTCTCATACTTTCATTTTTTTATTTGAATATCTTAATGCACCTGGTATATAAGATTATAAAAGACTTTAGAATGTTCAAGACATATCAAAATAACTCACTAATTGTCCCAGTATTTATTAAGTAATTCTTCTTTTATCAACTTATTTATGATATATATATATACCAAATATTAAATTCATTAACATAGTAGGGTTTCTCTCTTTATCTATGTGGTTACATTGAACTGATTATCAATCTTGAGCAATTACTCTGCTACTTCACCTAGTATAACTTTGCAATACAGTTTTTGGATATTTTTATTGTGGTAAAATGTGTATAACATCATAAAATTCATCATTTTAATCATTTTTAAATATACAATCAGTGGTGTTAAGGACATGAACAGTGTTGTACAATCATAAACACCATCTTCCCAAACTGAAATTCAGTACCCCATTTTAAATAATGACTCCACTCCCTTCAGCCCCTGGCAACCGCTGTTCTACTTTCTGCCATTATGAATTTGACCATTCTAGGTACCCCATGTAAGTGGGGTCATACAGTATTTGTCTTTTATGTCTGGTTTTTTTCATTTAGCATAATATCTTCAAGATTCATCCATGTTGCAGCATGTATCTGAATTTCATTCCCTTTTTAAAAAATGTTTCTTTTTATTGATATTAGAGAGAAAGGAAGGGAGAGAGGTAGAAACATTGATTGGCTGCCTCCTGCACACCCCCTATTGGGTATCAAGCCCGCAACCTAGGCATGTGCCCTGACCGGGAATCAAATCAGTAACCTCTTGGTTCATGGGTCAATGCTCAACCACTAAGGCACAACGAACAGGAAGAATTTCATTCCTTTTTAAGACTGAAAAATATTTCATCAGATAGATAGATATACCACATTTTGTTTATCCATTCATCTGCCCATAGGCATTTGAGTTGTTTCCACCTTTTTGCATTGTGAATAATGCTGCTATAAACACGGTGTAAAAAGATTTGTTTGTCTCCCTGCTTTCAATTCTTTTGTGTAACATCCAGAAGTAGAATTGGGGATCAAATGGCAGTTCTATGTCTAATTTTTGAGGAACTGCCATACTGTTTTCCACAGGAGTGGCTCCATTTGATATTCCCACCAGTATGCACAGGGTTCTAATTCTTCCACATTCTCACCAACACTGTATTCTTTTTTTTTATAATAGCCACCCTAATGGGTGTGAAGTGCTGTAATACATTTTAATACAATATGGTACAAGTGTTTTCTCATTATGATTCTTTCTCAAAAAAAAAATGGGCCATTCTCTATTTTTTTCTCCCAGGACAATATTGGAATGATTTTTAAGTCCCCCAAATATTTTATATGAATAATAATTAGAATTCTATTTAACTTATTTGGAAAACATTAACATTATTCATCTTTAAGACATTTAACCCATGTCCCACCAAAGGAAGAAAATCTTCTCTTTTTCCCTTAGTAAAGTTTTATTTTTCTTCATATTGCATTACCCCTCGGCACTTCATGTTTTTGTGCTATTGTGAATGGAAGAATCAACCTCATTTTAGAGAATAATTTTTGGAGGAAGAAGAAACCCCATAATCAACAATAACACTCATTTATTAAATACCTGCTATTTTAAGATCAGTGATAAAAGTCAATAGTGCTTGTCTTCTACATGGAAATGTACTGTAATAGCAAAGGAAAACATGGGTTTAAAACTTCATTGGACTGCCTCTTTTAAAGGCCTAGAGCAGCGGTTGCCAACTTTTCAGACCTCATAGACCACCAGTGGTCCGCGGACCACCAGTTGACGACTGCTGGCCTAGTGCATCACTCCAAAGGAGGCAACTAAAATTGTGGGTGATTTCATGTTTAATCAATGTTTGTTGCAGCTATCATTCATTTGGGTCAAATTCAGGATGCATGAGTTTTCTTGTGTCCTACATGTAGCTTACATTACTCTGGCCTTTCCTTGTGGATTTATACCCATTTTATTACTTCATTAATTTACCACTTAAATTACTACTGAAGTTTACACCTGTATCTCTTCTCTAAAATATATTTATATAACTGTGACTTATTTACAACTCTTCAGTCAGAAAACACTATCTTTAATTTTACTATAGCTCCTAGAAGGAAATATGATCCACTTTATAACAATTTACTTTAAGACATTCTACTTTACTGTGCAATTTCCTGGTCATTACATAGAAAAGCTTCTATTAATAAGATTTTTCTCTCATTGTGGGAAAAATGTTAAGTCTGTTCTAGGTGCTGAGTACAGAATGGCTATATAATAATATACTTCAAAAAATGCATGCTTTATGAAATTGAACCTACATAGCCTATCCTCTAGAAATGTAAGAAAGTTTTCCTGTCCCCTCCAAAACCCCGCATAAGAAAGTCAAGAAAGGACCAAGATAACAATGTATCTTCCTCCTTGGCACTTTTTTCCCCTGACATGGAAACCGTCTACAACATTTTAAGTCCTGATGAGGCTACAAATCAATCCTGTTTGCCCCCACCTTCCCCTCAACACCGCTACTTTAGGATCCATGAAAAGCGCAAGGGTTGTGGCTTCCCTGTTTTTAAAGATTCATACATTTGGCCAAAAAAGAGCAAAAAAGAGTATTTTTGTAAAGGAAACAAAAAAAGGAAACCAACCCATCCAGGTGAACGGTGGCCCTCAGTCAAGCCATTATAAACCCTCTGGCTCATGACACCTATTTTAATATACTTGTTCTCCACACCCGCCAATTACTCCACTCCCTTTCCAAGCCTTCATTTATGCACGCAAATAGGTCAAGTAACAATAATATAAACTTCTCAAAGTTGGGCCAAAAAATGACATGATTACTGTGAATGATTCATGGCATTTTTCCCATGCTGCTTCTGAGTCTCTTCTATTAAAAATCTCCATCCTCAGAAGAAGGCCAATTACATTTTGGGATATACATTCCAACTTTAGACTCTGGAATATGATCTATTTTATCAGATATAACAATGCATTTATTGCTCTTAGGAAACAGACAGTATCACTTATTACTAATTAGAGAAAAGAGAAAAGATCCAAATCAACCATTAACTTGCTTTTAGTGCTTAACCCTTTATAAAAAGAGCAACCAAAATTGTATCTATTGTATCTATTTGGGGGCTGGAAGAGCAATCTCAAACGAATGACAACTCAAAGAAATAAGCCAGGGAAGAAAGTCATTGGAAAGATGCAAACCCATCTCCTTCATTTCCAACAATTCTGGTTAACAGAAACATCTTATGTCTCCACTGAATTGTTTCTATGCTCTGTTTTTACAACCCAAATCCTATCAAAGAGTATTCTCATGAAATGATCCTGCCACTACATAATCCGTCTAAAAGCATAAACTAAATAATAAAAAGAACTTTAAATTGAAATATAAAAAGAGAATGTTTGTTGTATAAAGATAAGCAAACAGCATAAATGAAGCTATGACCTACAACCATTTTTTAAGTCAACATATATCTTAATTGACATTTTACACAACCAAGGCCTCTGTCTAAGTATCTTGCACCATCTCTGTACTAATCAGGATAGGCTAAATTCTGCT
Source organism: Myotis lucifugus (assembly GCF_000147115.1). Lineage (NCBI taxonomy): Eukaryota > Metazoa > Chordata > Mammalia > Chiroptera > Vespertilionidae > Myotis > Myotis lucifugus. The sequence continues at coordinate 42,046,013 of NW_005871048.1, read as the reverse complement.
ATGGTAACAAATACTCCCAAAACTCTCAGTGGCTGACAAAAATAAACGTTAATTTTGTGCTCACACTAAATGCCCATCATGGATCAGCTGCAGCTCTGCCCCACACTGCCTTCAACCTGCAATCTTCATCTGAAACATTATTTATTGTTAGGAAGAGGGTGTCACAAAGGGGGGGGGAAGGTATCATGAAGCAGAAACTGTGTTTTAACGTTTCTGACCCAAAAATAACATATTCACATTTCATTGGTTAAAGCAAGTCACATAATGTCATCTGAGTTAACAGGGCAAGAATATATAATTGTCCTCTTAGCTGGTCTTCTTACCTATAGTATACTTCCTGTCAAGGCCATCCTACCCCACCCCACCCCAGCCATTGCTCCCTGGGGGCTCTCTTTAAATCTAGCCACAGCCTGGCTGGCATGGCTCAGTGGTTGAGCATCAACCTATGAACCAGGAGGTCACGGTTCAATTCCCTGTCAGGGCATATGCCCAGGTTTGGGACTTCATCCCCAGTGTGGGGCATGCAGGAGGCAGCCAGTCAATGATTCTCTCTCATCAGTGGTGTTTCTATCTCCCTCTTCCTTCCGCTCTATATTGAATGAATGAATGAATGAATGAATGAATGAATGAATGAATGAATCTAGCCATAGTCCTTCTCCGCCTAAAAAAATCTGCAGCTGGGCTTCTCCTGTTGGTATCTGCATCAGCACCAGAGTGTGTGGCAATGGGCCTAGGGAGTTTTGGACTAAGCATGGTGAGTTTCCCAGAATGCTGGTTTCACTTGACGATTTGGAAATATAAAATAAAATTAAATATATTATTGGACAAAATAAAAATAAACCAGAGTTTCTAGTGAAAGTTGGTGCCTCATTGGGCTATCCCACATCTTCTGGTACCAGGGGTGCAGGCTCTTTTATTCTCAAGGATTCTTTAACGGAAGAGGGTGAGAAGCACCAGGACCAACATTATCGGGCACTTTCTACATCTCCAGAATGGCCCTGTCCATTATGCTAACCAATAACTACCTGTGGCTACTGAGCACTTGAATTGTAGCTAATATGGCTGAGGAACTGAACGTTTCATTTTATTTGTTTTAATTAAATGTAAGTAGCCACATGTGCCTAGTGGCTACTGTATAGAGCAGCACTGGTACAGAGCGTGAGGTCTTTGGTAGGTAGAATAATGACCTTCCAGAGATGTCTATGCCCAAATCCCCAGAACATGTTATTTTCTGTTACATTTCAAAGGAGAATTAAAGAAACAGACAGAATTAAGTTGACTAATCATTTGGCCTTAAAATAGGCAGATGGTCCTGGATTATCCATGTAGACCCATTCTTCTCTGGGTCCAATCCAGAACCAACACCCTTACTTTGTTTTCCCTTAGTACAGTTGAGATAAGCAGTTGGAATCAAGCAGCTCACTTACTGAAAAACCAAGGAACTAGGAAAATGAGTAAAGTAAATTCAAACAGGATCAGTCAAAGACATAAATGAATCTGACCCCAAGAATCTCAGTAAAAGTATTAAAGCACACACTGGGGGGTAGGGGAGGCTGGAGGAAGGCCAAGGGCGGGGGGGGGGGGGGGGGGGCGGGAGGGAAAGGAGACATATGTAATACTCTTTGTAATACTTTAAGCAATAAAACAAAATTTAAAAAATAAAAGCAAAAAAAAAAAGTATTAAAGCACTTTGCTGAGCCTCAAATGTCCTCTGCTCTAGTAACTGCTCATGGACCATAGACCATATGCAATGTACATCCATATTATTTATTTAGAGTTCTTCTCCATGAACTTCCCTGCCCTAAGGTCAAAACTGCAGCTTATTATTATTCTTCAAAATGTGAGGTGCTTTCTATGGGAGAATTCCATCCAAGTACTATCTTCCAAATTACAATCAGAGGAACAAACCCAGTTCTGAGTTTCTCCCCCAGGATACAGGGGCAACCCAAGGACTAATGCTACACACTCTGGTCAGCTATCCCCTCCACTCACTCACTCCTCTGCCCTGTGACTCACCCCTCAGGTCCTCCCCCTTCTTCCCCACATGGCCCGCCCTTCAGGAAAATGGTCCTTTATAATTAGAGTTTTAATATTTAAAATTAGCTTATGCATACGATGACCATGACACAAATAGAGTGCAGCAGGTCATTCTCTCACAAAGCCTTCCTGAGTAATTATGCAAGTCTTCCTAATATAGCAGCCTGTTCAGTAAAGGTTATCCAAATATGTTTTAACTCTTTAGGACCTAGAAGTGTGCCTGTTACAAGGTCAAACAGACACTCTTACCCTTTATCCATAGAGATCCCCATCTGATATTACTCTAGATTAAAAAAAAATCTTCAGCAAAAGCCAATAGCAAAATATCATTAAGTACTATTTTTATTGAACTTATTGGGATGACATTGGTCAATACAGTTATATAGGTTTCAGGTGTACAATGCTAAAATATATATCATCTGTGTATCGTATTATGTGTTCACCACCCCAAGTCAAGTCTCCTTCCATCACCATTTATCCCCCAATACCCTCTTCTACTTCTCCCCACCCTTCCCCTCTGGAAATCGCCAGGCTATTGTCTGTGTCTATGAGTTTTTGTTGTTCTTTTTTTTTTCTTTTGCATAATCCCTTTACCTTTTTCACCCCTCCAAGTACTATTCTTATTTTTACATATAAAAATATCTTTATTTAGCTTTCTTCGCATTCCATATTGACTAATTTTTCTCCATAATGAACAACATCAGATTATTAGACCATGCAGATCAGATATTACTGGATTTAAAAAACAAAATAATTTTAAAGGAGCTGATAATATGCACTAACCCTTTCTTTTGTACTAACCCTTAATGTCAAAGCCAAATATTAAAATTCCACATGAACGTATGAATCCATTAAGCAGGAGTCATTTTCAATTATTAAGAAGAAAGATCTGTATTCTTTATAGAAATTAGAAATGGCAGAAAATAACATCAACATTCATAACTGCTACAATTAGGACCAATAAAAATTTTAAATCAAATTAAAATCAGAGTGTTGATATTAACAGTAATGAAATTTATGTAGCACCATGTGGCTTCATTTCCTCAAAGAAACCCCTGAGTCTTTTACAGGGATGAAGAAATCAGTAGTCACTGCTTTCATTTTCCAGATCACTAGACTAAGGATTCACCTGCACCAACAGGGAAATGGATCCAATGTCACACACGCGCATGGCTACTGCCTCTCCAGCTCCAATATAACATCTAGTCCCTCAGCTTCACCCAGTGTCTGATGCTGCTGGAAGCCAGCACAGGTCAAATCTAGGAAATGCTGCTTTCCTACCAGTCCCATGAGTCCCCATTCATTTGGCTCCAGTGGGTCCCTAGTCTGGGTAACCTGACACCCAAGAGAACAAGACTCAGAAAGGGATTTAGAACTGAGGAGTCCACTTTCTATACTTGAGCACATCTATGGTGACTACAGATGTTTGTAAAGGCTTACCCTGAAGATCCCACTCTAATTATATAATGTACATGTCTTATGATCCTAAATTCCAAAATCAGTAGTGGTTATTAACCTATTGACGGCCACAGATCACCTTTAGAAACTAATAGATATCCCTCTACCTAAAATTTGCTTGAATTTTTAAATTTAATTTCAGGAGGTTCACAAACCTACCAAAGCCCAGCTAGATGCTTTGGGGACTTATGGACTAATACTAAAGCTAAGAAACCTGCTTTAGGGTCATTTTGCTTTTCTTTGACACACAGGATTAAAATTAATTGGCTTCCCAGACACAGAAAGACAAAGTTTCGCTTAATTTTGATGCCTGATACTCATGCCTCAATATTGTTAATTCTGAGAAACTCAGTTCTGGAAGTCTTTCATAGAAAATGTGTACTTAAATATTAAGCTTTTTATTTTTCCAATTTCTCCAGAACTATTCCTACATTCTTTTTGTTCTTGACTTCTCTCTTAGGGTTACTGTATGCTAGAGTGATGAGTATGTGAGAAGGAATTCAAAGTGGCACCTTCCTTATAGGCAAAACATTTCCCAGAGTGGTGAGCAAGAGATGGCCTTGAGGGCAAGGATGGTCCCTTCCCCCATCCACATCCCTGCTCACACCTGCCCATAGTCCCCAAAAAAAGGATGTAATGATCCAGACTCATTTACATCCCCATTATTCCTGCATTATCATTGTTTGTAAATGCCATTCTTCTTTAATTACCCCTGCCTAAAAGAAATGAAGGCAAGAAGAGACAAAAAGGTTAATGTGACATTCCAGGAGAATCATAAAAGCAGGGCATGGGACTGTCTTATTAACTCCACTTTGGTGCTGTGTTATAAAATGCAAATTGCAGAAAAGGGGCAGTAATTTGTTAATAAATATGTTAATTAGGCAGAGTAAATGCCATACTGCATGGAGGGGGAAAAAAATCACTGATTGTAAACTCCATGCACAGCAGATTTCAGAGGGCAAATGTAGTTAATAAAACTACCTTTATGTTTTATATGGCTGCTCTTTAGCATAAATAGCTAATAACCAATTTACATTAATGGTGTGGGCACAAATGTAAATTAGCTCCTTTTTGGTTTATATTACTGAAATGCAATCCTAATGTTTGTGTTACATTTGGCGATTTCATTAAGGGAAAGATCTGAGAACCCGATACAGTCCCAGGGCCTGCTTCAAGGAATTTTCATATGAAACCAAAATTACACTGCACATCCTTGTTCACCACATGGGAATTTCCAGAAAGGGCTCTGCTATCAAATAGTTTCCCTATCCATGGCTATGTCCACAACCCTGAGGTCCTGTGGGTGTTCAAAACGCCCCGCTCGCCAAAATGCCACACAAGCCCGAAGCTGCAACAATACGGTCTTGTGCAACTCTAGTCTGGACTTCTGCTGGACTTTCTCAGCTTGACGACTGGTAGCAGCACCGTCTTGACAACAAACAAAGAGACCCTTGTAGGAGAGGGACTTTCATGGGTCCAGGTGGCTGGAGGAAGGAAAAGAGAAGGACCTTCAGGGCCTTCGGAGTCCGGGTTCCCACTAGCCACAAAGATCGAATGCAAATGCTAGCAAATGCTAACAACACGCATTTGTGCTGCCCGCACCGGTGGAAGTTTTCCACTTCTGGCCTCATTCATCTGCAACCTCTCCGACTCACAGGGTCTCTCTTTAGTCATGCTGTGCAAGCAGCTACTGTATACACCAAAAGTTAATTTTACTAACACACTTCAGTGTGTTGCCGGAGGTGCAATAAATCACGAACCAATTTCCAATTTTGTTATGCCCTACTTGATAAGGACGCGAAGCATTTTCTCCCCCGATATACATGTTTTTAAACATGAGGATTAGCAGCAGGAACACGTCTCTGGATGTGCAGTGAAATTTTAACCTTCCTTTTCAGGAGAAGTTGACCCCCGCAGGTCCTGTTAGAATAAAACATCAACTTACGCTTTCTTTCGTTTGGATCTTGGGTCCAGAAGCTGCCTACAAGCCTTTATGCTGCAAAACACCTCTTAAGAAAAGTTTTGTTGTTTGTTTGGCTTTTTTGCAACTTCAGCAAATAAATTCTTTCAGAAGAAGTACAAGTTGTAGGGGCAATTTTACTCTGCCCCTACAGAATAAGATTCATATTTATTTAAATTTTCATACAATCATATTCTTGGAGATGGATAAAGTGACTTTACTATCCCTACTACAACTTTTAATTTGAATATTTCCAGTGTTAGCCCGTTGTAGTTGTGGAATAATCTAATGCTAATGGAGTTGCTTCGTTTTGTTTTGTTTTGGGTGAGGGGAGTTGTAAATTGAGCCAGAATTCAGAAGTTAGATGGCAACAATTAACACTTTAAATTCATTAATTCCTTTGCTGCTTTGTCTATACTCAAAATGATAATAATAGAATATATTTCTTGAGATTATTTTGAGGTTTAAATAAAATCATACAATCACTAATTGGCAACCACCACAGTAATAACTGTTTTAGGCAGTAATCATTGATGGATGCTAAAACTAGCCAGTGAAAGTTGGATGAGAAATAAGGTATTAGATAGTCTCAAAGAATGTCCCCACAAGAAACTAGAAGGATACCCACCCAAAAGTTGGTGGGAGTCTGGAGACCAAGATGAGAGTGGGGAGGGAAGATTTGAATGGGGAGCATGTATTACTTGAGTCTCCCAAAGACAAATGGAGTTAAGTTTTAGGAAAAAGAGGAGGAAGTGGTGAAGAAATGCTCCAATGCAGCAAAGATCAAAGGAAGCCAACGAACCAGGTTCTCCTCTACATCACATAAACCAAGTGCCGCCCAAGCTACACATTTTCATTTGGGCTCCCATTTCTGTCCTTTGAAAGGCACATACACGCAAGGAGGTTGGATACCTTCAGGTAAAGAGGAAACAGAATATGAGGCAACAGAAAGTACACAGGATTTTTAAAGTCCTAGGTTCAAATCCCAGCCCCACCTCTTGCCAGAAGAACACCTTTTAAAAGAAATGAACACTGATAAGTAAATTAATATAATTCCAAAACCTACGGTTTGCCTATTACATATATACAAGTCCTTTTTATTACTTAAAAGTAAATTTTAAAAAGACATATAATCAGTTTGGAGAACAGTTTGGCAATATTTAGAAAAATTTAAAATGTGCACATCACATGACTGAGCAATTTCATTCTTCATTATATACTCTAGAGCAGGGGTGGAAACCTTTTTTCTGTGAAGGGCCATTTGGATATTTATAACATCTTTCTCGGGCCATACAAAATTATCAACTTAAAAATTAGCCTGCTATATTTGGTCAAACATTTAATTAACTCACCCCTAATGCCTTGACAGGGCCAGACCAAATGATTTTGCGGGCCTTATTTGGCCTGTGGGCTGGACATTCCCCACCCCTGCTGTAGAGAAATACACACATACATGAGGAGACATATGTATTATTGCTCAAAACAGTACTGTTTGTGATAGAAAAAAGTGAAAACAATCTAGTAATACATCAAAAAGAGAATGAATGTATACACTGTGATATATTCATATAATGGAATACCATACAACTATTAAAATGAATAAGCAGCCAAAACCGGTTTGGCTCAGTGGATAGAGCGTCGGCCTGCGGACTGAAAGGTCCCGGGTTCGATTCCGGTCAAGGGCATGTACCTGGGTTGCGGGCACATCCCCCGTGGGAGATGTGCAGGAGGCAGCTGGTCGATGTTTCTCTCCCATCGATGTTTCTAACTATCTATCTCTCTCCCTTCCTCTCTGTAAAAAATCAATAAAATATATAAAAAAAATAAATAAATAAATAAAATGAATAAGCAATCACTATACACAGCTATATGAGTGACTTACAATACTGAGTGAAAAATCATGTGACAAGAATATGTACAATATGATTTTGTAATAACTCCATAAATGTGCCGCGCCAGCACGGCCAAGGGTGAACCTGAGTGGGGGCAGCTGAAAGACTTAGAAAAGACAGACAAGAGAATGAAAGCTGGGTCTGGGTGGGACGCTGCTCTTTATTTTATAGCCAGATTCCATGAGTCAAAGTAAGGGCGTGGTCAAGATGTTTAGAGCATTCTCGTGAGTTTCGATCCTACTCAATTACATGCACCTGAACTCTATCAAGCCTACATCACTCAGGCACGTGGGGCAACGTGTTTGGACCATAGGTTCAAGCTTACAACTACAGCTGTTGGCTATAATTGTGCTGGGAGGGCTCTGCCCCCGACGCTGGGACTTGCACGTGGCCACAAGAGGACTGTGACCTCTCATTAGTCCAAGGCTTGAACCTGTCCAAACACTGTAGCCGCTCTCCACACATAAAACCCCATGTATGTGATCTTACGAACCTTCAGGACAATAGAAGAAATAGTGTCGGTATATTATTTTGTTTAAAAGCATTACTATGTATTGCATAGGATACATAAATATATTATAAAGTGTAATAAGCAGGCATGGGAACCAAATTCAGAAGAGCAGTTACCCTTGGAGGGAGATGGAATCAGAAAGGGCATTCAAATGCTTGAGTGATGAGAGTAGAAAGGGTGAAGATGTGTAAGTATATACAGGGCATTTATACTTATTGGTTTTTTTATTAAATTAGAGGGAGAAACACATTAGTAGCATTATTTTTCATACTTTTTTGTTGTCTTAAATATTAGCTAATTACTAATTACCTATTTTCAAACAAAACTACATCTATACAAATATATGCATAGAAGATTTCTAAAAGAAATCAACGGAAACTATTGACAGTATTTGCCTTTGGAGAGTGGAACTGGGGGCCCAGTGTGGGAGCTAGATTCACCTTTCACTATTATACAGTTTGGATTTATACAATATGAAAATGTTGTCCTCATAACAATTTTTCTGACAACTTAGCAAACATGGGCTACTTGATAATATACACACGACTTCTGCACTGATGGTCTCACTCATTGCCATGCGTATTTAAGCTCAACTCCCCTTCTCAGGAAATGTGATATTAACTCTGTAGAGTGATATGGGCCACAGATATGGGACATACCATTACTGCATATGGGTAGTATTTTGTAATAGCTCCATAAAATCCCATGAATGTGATCTTATGAACCTTCAGGACAATAGAAGAAATAGTGTCAATATATTACCCTGTACTAGAGGCCCGGTGCACGAAATTCATGCACATGAAGGTGGGGAGTGGGGGGACCCCTCAGCCCGGCCTGCGCCCTCTCGCAGTCCAGGAGCCCTTGAGGGATGTTCAACTGCCACGGAGGTGGGAGAGGCTCTGCCACTGCCGCTGCACTCGCCAACCATAAGCCCGGCTCAGGGCTTCAGGCTGAGTGGTGCTCCCCCTGTGGGAGCACACTGACCACCAGGGAGCAGCTCCTGCATTAAACATCTGCCCCCTGGTGGTCAGTGCACGTCATAGCGACTGGTTGAACAGTCAGATACTTAGCATATTAGGCTTGTATTATCCTACATAATAACAGGCTAATATGCAAATCAACCAAACGGCAGAACAACCAGGGGGCAGATGCTCCAACCAGTAGGTGAGCTTGCTGCTGAGGTTCGGCCAATTGGGACTGGGCGAGATGGGCCAGACATGCCCTGGAGCCCTCCCACGGTCCCTCCCTGGCCCTGATCATGCACTGGTGGGGTCCTTCGGCCTGGCCTGTGCCCTCTCACAATCCAGGACCCCTCAGGAGATGTCAGAGAGCCAGTTTCAGCCCGAACCCTGCAGGCCAGGCGGAGGGACCCCACCAATTCAGGAATCTGTGCACCAGGCCTCTAATTTTGTGATAATTATGCTTAATATTTTTGGCCATGAAATAGAGCCTAGTGCCATTTCAAATTCAGTTCAACTCAACAAATGTTTATTGAATTTGTACTGTTAGAGGCTAAGGTAGAAACATGAATAAGACATAAGTCCCTGCCCTTGAGGATAGAAACCGATATTCTAATGAAGTGCCACTGGTCTTAACTTTACCTTCAAAACTAATTATCTAGATTGATTGGGTTTGGGAGCAGATACTAATCATGATTACTTACTTTCTCTCTCTTTGCAACCCACCAATGAAAATAACAAGTGCCGCCCTAGCCAGTTTTGCTCAGTGGAAAGAGCATCTGCCTGCTGACTAAAGGGCCCTGGGTTTGTTTGCAGTCAAAGGCATGTACCTTGGTTGCAGGCTCAATCCCCTGCCCGTGTGTGCAAAAGCAACCAATTGATGTGTCTCTCTCACATCGATGTATTTTTTTCTCCCTTCTACTCTCTCTAAAAATCAATAAAAAAATATACTCAGGTGAAGATTTTAAAAAAAGAAAGAAAATAGCAAGTGCTTTCCAATGTTCCATTGTTCTCAAGGTGTGAGAAAATGCCCATCTCTATGAGCAACTCACAAAGACCAAGCAGATGTGCACAATGATTAGTATTGCGATCAAATAAACCTCATAACCAACTTGATCTGGCACACATCTGATGATATGCATAATCATTACCATGCAGCCTGGTAATTAGGATAATTGGTAAATAATTCATGTAAATTACTGTAATTGATACAGCTCTGCAGTTTAGCCAAGATTTCTAGGGTCAGCTAAGTAGAGTGAGAAGAAGTTAGTTGGCCCAACTGAAACCCACTAATCAGCTGACACAGAGGAACCTTTTCTTGCCATATCAAGGCCTCCCAGTGCCGGGTTCCAGGAACCCCAAACTGACAGCTGAGCCCAACCACCCAGGAATTCCCAACTCTGACTTGTCTAAGGTTCTCAGTTGCAGTTAGTTTCCTTTAGGGAGTGGGGTTTTCTTCCATTTATGGAGAGAGAGAAAAAAATCAGCAAAATTAGCTCAGACCTCAGGCTTCAGACCAGAAGCTTGTGGAAGAAGCAAGACTAATTCCTTTCTCCAGCGCTGAAGGGGGCAGATACGGGTTTTCTAAAGGCAGTGACTGCCGCTTTCTTTACCACTTCCTTAAGGCCATACCTATCGGGGGGGAAATGTCCAGGGACATGATGCACCCCCCCCAAAAAAAAAAACCTTCTGCCTAAAATTTCTCACCTGAAATTCTAATTAGAGAGCTATGCATGCACCCTGGTGCAAAGGGAATCCTCAGTCATGCTTTTGTTTACTCAGCTTGGTTTCCCTGACACAGCTCAGGGAAGAACAGCACTGGAAACTGATTGGGGAGGAGGGTCATAACTGAGAAATTATTCTGGAACAAAAAACTATGGCAGAGAATAAGACCCAGGGCCAGGTAAGTGGTCTCTGGATGCCTTAGCATCAGCAGAGAAGCAAAGAGCCCAAAAGGTAGAAGAGGAACTAAAACACACAAGTCCCTTTAGAACAGTGGTTCTCAACCTTCCTAATGCCACAACCCTTTAACACAGTTCCTCATGTTGTGGTGACCCCCCAACCATAAAATTATTTTCGTTGCTACTTCATAACTGTAATTTTGCTACTGTTATGAATCGTAATGTAAATATCTGATATGCAGGATGTATTTTCATTGTTACAAATTGAACATAATTAAAGCATAGTGATTAATCACAAAAACAATATGTAATTATATATGTGTTTTCTGATGGTCTTAGGCGACCCCTGTGAAAGGGTCGTTCGACCCCCAAAGGGGTCGCGACCCACAGGTTGAGAACCACTGCTTTAGAAGAATATATTGGGACACACAGGGAGTAATGGAGTATGATTTCTGTCTTAATCTTGTGGCCCGAGCTTGCCTCCCTTCTCAGCTCATTGAGTAATGAAAAAAAGTCCTATGATAGAGGGTATGATGCTAAGTGAAATAGGTCAGACAGAGGAAGACAACTACCATATCATTTCACTTATATGTGGAATCTAAAAAACAAAATAGAATCAGACTCATAGACCAGACTGACGGTTGCCAAAGGGGAAGGGTTTGGGGGACTGGGTGAAAAGGGTGAAGGGATTAAGAAGTACAGATTGGTAGTTAGAAAACGGTCCTGGGGATGTAAAGTACAGCATAGGGAATACAGTCAATGATATTGTAATAATGATGCACGGTGCCAGGTGGGTACTGGAGATATCAGAGGGAACACTTTGCAAAGTATATGACTGTCTAATCACTATGCTATACACCTGAAACTAATACAAAATAATATTGAATGTAAACTGTAATTGAAAAGTAGAGAAACACATGTTCACTGGGAAAAGTTTATAAATAAAACATGTATAATTTCACACTAGCGAAAAAAGAAAGAAAAGTCCCAGAATGTTGCTGAACTAAGGAAGAGCCTCGGCAGGCCTTGTGTCCCAGCAGTGCTGAGGCTGGTGCAGGCCTGTCAGGCCCAGCCTAGTGCTCATCTGAGAATCTTGCTTATCCCAGACATGGGTAATCTCTCTGTATGGTTAAATCATCTATGTTTATGGACAAGATGTATATTCTAGGAATGTGTATGCCTCGTGCTCTGGGCTTATTGCATTGACAATGCCAAGTAACTTGCCTGTGTTCCTGCAGTGACCTAGAGGTCCGTGGGAAGCCCCAAGGGAAGGATAACCATTCTAGGATGTTGGCAGGCACAGTCCTAGAACACTGGAAATGCAGTGGGAGTGGGGATCACAGAGGGCTCAGAAGAGCTGAGCTCCATAGGGCAGAAATGAGTGCCATCCCTCTTGAAAAGGCACCAGAACTTGTTTCTATGGTCTCCTGGGCATTGGACAGTAATGGGTCCACATGGAACAAACTGCTAAACATTTCCCAAAGAGCACTTCCAGAACACTAACTCTATGGGATGTTAATAGATTGAGTAATTAAAATTATTTTGGAGGCTTTGGTTGAAATAAATGTAAGTGAAAAATATATAAAGTACTTGTACAACTCAACAAAAAGAAGACAAGCAAACCAAATAAAAAATGGGCAGAGGATCTGAATAGATACTTCTCCAAAGAAGACATGCAAATGGCCAAGAGACATATGAAAAAACTAGAGGCCCGGTGCATGAAATTCGTGCACGGGTAGAGTCCCTAGACCTGGCCGGCAATCAGGGCCGATCTGTGGGGCAACTGGCGGGGTGATCAGGGGGCCTCCGCTGGCACCTGCCTTGGCTGGCCTGGGGCCTGCGGGCTGAGGGCAGCTCCTGCATTGAGCATCTGCCCCCGGTCTTCCACCGGTTGTTCCGCTATTCAGTCAATTTGCATATTAGGCTTTTATTATATAGGATGCTCAATATCACTAATCAGAGAGATACAAATTAAAACAACAGTGAGGTACCACCTCACACCTGCCAGAATGGCTCCCATCAATAAATCAACAAACAATAAGTGCTGGCGAGGATGTGGAGAAAATAGGAACCCTAGTACACTGCTGGTGGGAATGCAGACTGGTACAACCACTATGGAAAGCAATGTGGAATTTCCTCAAAAAATTCAAAATGGAACTGCCATTTGACCCAGTAGTCCCACTTCTAGGAATATACCCTAAGAAACCCAAAACACCAATCAGAAAGAATATAAGCACCCCTATGTTAATAGCAGCACAATTTGTATTAGTTAAGATTTGGAAATAGCCCAAGTCCCATCAGTAGATGAATGGGGAGGGGGGGAAAACTGTGGTATATTTACATAATGGAATACTATGCAACTGTAAAAAAGAAGGATCTCTTACCCTTAGAGACAGTATGAAGGGGCCTGGGGAGTATTATGCTAAGTGGAATAAGCTAGTCAGGGAAAGACAAGTATCACATGATCTCATTTATATGTGGAATCCAATGAACAAAATAAACTGAAGAACAAAATAGATCCAGAGACATTGAAGCATGCCAACAGACTGACGTATTTCAGAGGAAGGAGAGGTGGGGGCAGGAAGAGATTAACCAAAGAACTTACATGCATATATGTATAACCCATGGACATAGATATTAGTGTGGTGAAGACCTGGGGAGGGGACATGGGAGGCGTGGAAGGGGTTAATGGGGAGGGAAAGGGGACATCTGTAATACTTTCAACAATAAAGATAAATTTACAAAAAGAAATGAAATGAGGCAATGTATAGATTAAAGCCAACTGTAACACACACAAAAAAAGAAATATAAACACATTTTCATATTACAGGACTTCTCAGAGCCTTTGTTATGTTAATGCCACTGTGGAAATTCAAGAACAGAACAGGATATGTAATGATTCTCAATTTCATATTAGATGATTTTTTTGAAACACAAGTTCACATTTTCTCCATTCTTTTTTTTCCCCCCTCCCCCTATTAAAGGGAAAAGCAAGGGCTTCCTGATATTTATTCCCAAATCAAACACGGTTAAAGGAAAGAGCGGTTTGGGGATCCCATGAGCAGGAAGACATCCTTCGTATTCTCTCCCAGCTCCCAGAATCAGGTCTTTCTCTGGGGTCTCCCAACTCACCACTAAGTATGAATATTATTTTTTAATAGGTACGTTCTCCCTTTTCCCCACCTTCTCTTATTCTTCCTAGTGGTTTTTTGGGGGTAACAATCCACCATTACCTGCTCATTTCCACACAGGGCAGCCTGCTGGAATGAAGTGGTGAAGAAAGATACTGTCCCAAGCACAGTGCAGCAGCAGCTAGGACCCACTGAGGGGACCCTGTAGGTAGGGAGAGTGAGCATCCCACAGCAAGCAATGTGGACAGACATGTCCCCAAAGCCTATCTGTGACATATTTTTTTAATTGATTTCAGAGAGGAAGTGAGAGGAAAAGCAATAAAAACATCAATGATGAGAATCATTGATCAGCTGCCTCCTGCATGCCCCCTACTGGGGATCGAGCCCACAACCTGGACATGTACCCCAACCAGGAATCGAACTGTGAACTCCTGATTCATAGTTCAACCACTGAGCCATGCTGGCTGGGCAAGAAGCACATAATCTTGATAGAGCCCTTTGGAGGGAAAAAGAGAGAAACTCCAAGTATGTTTAAGTTGAAATTTCCCAACAATCTGGAGGGATGGCAGATAAAAGTTAAAATCAGGTTGATTCACACAAAAATAAGAAAATGCAGTATTTCCCTATACAACTAAATTTGTGCACTGAGATTCATACCTGCCCTAAGTATTTGCCCATGAGCCTCCTTGTTGTTAAGTATTTCACAGAACTGGTTTCTGGCAGAGCACACATAAAGAGATCCTGAGACCAACTATCCCATCATAGAAAAGACAAACCCTCACTGCTATTCTTGACGTAGGAACTGTTGCCTCTACTGAAAAGCTGTGGTTCCTGGGTGAATCAGGAAGAGAATGTCCAGAATCCTTTCTGTTAATACCCGAATGTCCCTCAAGGAAGTGTGTTCATGGGAATTGTGATGTTTGAAACTCCATTCCTTGAAAAAAAAATCATTTTGAATGCCTGGTGAACATCTAGAATTTTTCACATAAATCCTAGGAAACACCAAGAGATGCACACTAAAGGGAAGGAAACCTTCAAGGGCAAAAGTTGCTCTAACAGCTCACTGAGCCAGCTCTCAAGTCAACAGGCACCAACGTAAGGAAAAGAACTCACTCCCTTGTGCTCAGGGGCCCTTGGCTTGGCTGCTCCCTCATTCACGAGTGTGTGAAAATTTCATGACGTGATCCTCACAATGCATTTAGCAGAGGACCTGGCCTGTGGCAAGCACTCCTGATGGTGGTGGCTGCAGTGGTAATAGTGGAACCACATATAACCGCAAATGGATGAATTTTCTCTTGCAGCAAACTCCTCAAGAGCCCAAGGTATTCTGAAACTGGAGTTTGTTCGAGTTAGTTATAGGAAGAGAAGCAATGGCTATCTGGGCTGGAAGCCCACCAGCCCAATTCAGTCCCTAACTACAGAAGAGAGAACATCTAATTAAATTTCTATCTTCCAAGAAGTGTGTCAGGGTGTTAGATTATGGTAACAATGACTTTGGATAGTATCACTTACTTGTCAGAAATAAATCTTCCTTTGGGCCCCTGGAAACTGCAAATGAAAAAGAGGTTCTTTAATAAGATGAAGTCTATGTTTTTGGATGACATCTCAGGCCTACACGAGATGTAGCAGTATAAACACCTCTGACCCAGTGGCTATGGAGCTGATAATTTTTTTAATTTATACTTTTAAAAGAAATTTATTCTTACTCTCTGAAATCTCTCAAAATTACAGCAATGCCTTGCCCTTCTCCGGATTCAAAATTACTCAATTCTTCTCTGACTAAAGGATCACTGAGTATTAATATTATTTTTACTAGGCATGTCCCCCTTTTCCCATCTTCTCTTACTCCCCCCAAGCCACCATTATCTGCTCATTTCCACACAGGGCAGCCTGATAGAATGAAGTGGTGAAGAAAGATATTGCTCTTTCAGAAATCTCCCTCCCAAGCAATGTATGTAAAATGCAGAATTGGCATTTTTAGCTGTTAAGTCTCTTTATCAGAAATCTGTCATTATCTAACTCATCTGTTCTGAAGAATGTGCAGCCACACCAATAATTTTATGGCTTCCCTTGGAACCCAAACTAAGTTTAAAACCCATAAATTTTCTTCTGTGACCAGCCCTCCTCAACGTTGACAGCCACAGAGTCCTGTGTGGAATGTCTACAAAGCAGTTCAACTAGTGACTCTTTTTCTTGGTGCAGAATCTCAACTACGATACTGCGTTTAATTTAATCTTATCTAGTATGTGTTCCCTTGATCAATGGCTACTTTGCTGAAAAGCAGACATGTAAGTAGGTACTAGATAATCCTTTGCCAAGAGGCAGTAAGGCACGGTGATCAAGAGATCAGGCCGGGTCTGGTCACATCCCAGCTCTACCACCTGCCAACTGGAAGACCTGAGCAAGTCACCTTACCTCCCCGTGCTTCCCTTTCCTCATCGATACAATGAGGATATCAAAGGACCCACCTCAAAGAATTCTGAGGGGATTAAACATGTGCTAAGTAAAACATTTAGACTGGTGCCTGGAACATAGCACACAAATTTTAGCTGTAGTAATACCAATATTAATACTTTTGATTGCAACTATAACATTACAGGCAGTCCTCGGGTTATGTCAGACTCGATGTTACGTCGTTTTGTGGTTATGTCACCATCTCCCATTTACAGTATTTATAAAAAAAAAAGTTCCATCATTTTGACGTATGTATATATGTGCTTTATGTTTTTTTATTATGTATTTACCACAAGTAAAGGTCAGGAATTGTTATTATTCTTTTAAATTTTTTTTACTGTTTCACTTCATTACTGCTGTGTATGTGCTCCATGTGAGTGACGTAGGTGCTTACGTAGGTGGGTTCCGACTTACAGCAAAATCGCGTTACGTTGCGCCGTAGGAACGGATCTCCAACGTAACCCGAGGACCTATTGTAATAATATGATTATTATACCTGAATGCATGAAACCACCAATGTTATCCTATGGATGTTTCTGTAAATTGTTCTGTTCTTTATACGGTTACTAATTTTCATTACATGCACTGCTGCTACACCATTGACTTGATCCTGCCTGAGAAATGCCAATACTCCAAATCTCCCCATCTTTCTATTTGCTTCTTGGTTTCCACCAACAAGAACATGCATGTGTGAACAGCAAATGCCAAAAGCACATGCTTAGTAATGAGAATGCAGTTTTACAATCATTCAGCACAGGTCCTAGAGAGAGGATTCTACCTCATTCACTGACTAGGACCTATTTCCTGAGGATTCACTGCCCCTTATAGCAGAGTTACCTGTGTTTATTATTAATGCAATATAGCAATCCATGAATGTATATATCTTTATAACATTCTTTCATGTAAAGGCTGTCTAGTTGATTATTTAGCATAATAAAAAGGAGGCCAACCTCTATAGACTTGATCTACTAATCCTACTCCTGAGAATCTATATATATAAAACCCTAATATGCAAATAAACAGAACAGCAGAACAACCAAACAACCAAACAACTGGTCGCTACGACATGCACTGACCACCAGGGGGCACACGTGGAACATGGCAGGTGTCAGCAGCAGGCAGCAGAGTGCAGAACATGATGGGCATTGGCCACGGTGAGATGGTGGAGCAGGTGAGTGTGGGCGCCAGACCAAGGCGGGGCACCGATCGCTGTCATAGGGGTGAGCCTCTGGTGGTTACTGAAAATTTTTTTCTCCCTCGCACCGCAGTCCCGCCAGGCACTCGCACCTGCTGCCAGTACCTGCACCACTCGCACCTGCTGCCAGCAGCTGCTGGCCCCAATCACCCCTCAGGGCTTCTCCACCTCCCCCTGCTCCTGAGGGGCAATCAGGGCAGCAGCTGCTGCTCAAACCCACTGACAGCACCGACCCCGTTTGCACCCGCTGCTGGCGCCGGCCCTAATTGTTCCGCGCTGTCAGCGCATGGGAGTGGTGGCAGTGGGAGCGGGACTGCCAGCAGACAGGGGACCAGGGGCTGTGGTGGGAGGGGCCAGGTGGGGGTGCGGAGGATGGGCCAAGACCCATCCCTGTCCCCACCACAGCCTCGCAGCCCACAATTCCTTTCAAGGTGCACAAATTCATGCACTGGGCCCCTAGTCTATATATATAAAAGCCTAAGCGACCGTTATGACCAGATGACCGGACAACCGGCCTGTAGCTATGATGTGCATTGACCACCAGGGGGCAGATGCTCAATGCAGGAGCTGCCCCTTGGTGGTCAGTGCGTTCCCACAGCCAACCTCTCACGGTCCCTCCCCCCGGCCAGCCGGCCCCGATCGGCCCCCATTGCCAGCAAGGCTGAGGGACCCCACCCATGCATGAATTCGTGCACTGGGCCTCTGGTAAGAAAATAATGCAAAATAAGGAAAAAATTATATATATATGAATGAAAGGCTAAGTGACCGTATGACGTGCATTGACCACCAAGGGGAAGAAACAACGCAGGAGCTGCTGAGCTGCTGTGACTTGGCTGCTGAGCTCTGACTTGGCAGTGGTGGTTCTCCGGTGACGCACAGCTACTGGGACCACAGGGGCTGGTCAGGCTCCTTGTGGGTTTGTGCAGGAGCCAGTCTGCAAGGCCGGCCAGGAGAGAGCGTTGCTGGGCAGCCCAGAGGCCCATGCTGTGCCCTGGCCCATGGCATCCGGCCACGCTCACCACATCTCCACATAGGGACTCAGGTGTCACAACTCAGGTGGAGGGGGGCGCGCGGGGGCCTGGGGGCCCAGGTGCTGCCCAGGGTCCAGAGGTCATCTGGGACTTGCCCTTCCACACCAGACACTCATGCTTCGATCACCAGCCAGACCTAGACACCACACCCATGCACAGATTTCATGCATGGATCCTCTAGTTTTAAAATAATTATGATGGTGTAGCAACAGTTAAGTAAAAAAAAAAAAAAAACAAAGATCACAATATTCTATCTAGTTCATTATTGCATTGTTTGTGAAAGAAAAAATGGGAAACCTAAATATCATCAATACAAACATCCTATATAATAAAAGGCCAGGACCATAAGCGTAACAACCGGAACAACCGCTCAACCAGTTGCCATGAGGTGCGTTGACCACCTCTCGGTCCCTCCCCCCAACCCTGCAGAGTCCAATCGCAGCATGGCGAACAGGGAACCACAATGAACGGAGGAGGGGGGGGAGGAAGGGCGGGGAGGGGGGGGCGGCAAGGCGGAACTGGAGACTGTTGAGCAGCGGCTGGCGGCAAATGGCAAGCAGCGGTGAGCATCCAGCAGCAAGTGGCTGCGAGCATTGTGGGGCGGCTGCAGCAAGGGGCGCGGAGCGGCCCAGGGTGGGGAGCTTCGCAGAGCATCACGGGATGGGACAGCAAATGTCGAGGGGTGTCACGGGGAGTCTCGGGGCATTGCAGAGCATCAGACATGGCCCTGATCGCAGGCTAGGCCTAAGAACCCTACTCGCACACGATTTCATGTGCTGGGCCTCTAGTAGTTAAATAATTATGGGATATATATATATATATATATATATATATATATATAAGCAAAATTTGCAGCCCTATTAAAAAGAATGAGGAAGATCTATATGTATTGACATGAGAAGATCTCCAAGATATATAGTTAGGTGGAAAACACAAGTCGCAAGTCAGTATGTAAAATAAGATCCCATAAATTAGGATGTGTATGTATGTGTGCATGTGTGAGTATATATGTAAATACAAAATCTAAAGTCTGAAAGGTTACGTACTCAGTGCTAATAGGGATTATATCTAGGGAGGAGACTAGCATGAAATGGCTAAGGAAGACTAATATCACTTTATATCCTTCTATATTGTTGGAACTTTTCACAATTAGCATTATTACTTTTTATATTTTTAATAATTTTAAATCTTTATTATTATTGTGTTATGTGCTACTGAGTCAGCTCCAACTCCTGGTGACACTATGAATGAGTGATGCCAAGTCAAATATTAATCTCATCAAGAAATACCCTCACTGGCACATCAGAATAACATTTAACCATATGTCTGGTCACCCAGTGGCTTACTTAAGTTGACACATAAAATTCACCATATGCCTGCCCTATTCTTCTTTCTCTCATATGCCCTCTCCTGAGAGCAATCCCTTAACAAATCCCTTGAACAAGCATTCCTATCTCAGGCTCTGCTTCTAGGGAATGTGACTTAAACTACCTACTATGTTGTGCCAAGAACTTTAAATACCAATCATTATTCAATCTCCATGGCATAAAGCAATACATAATGGTAGGAGTAAGCTATCATAACAATTGACAGCATGGACTTAAAAATATCTTGAGATATAAGTTACCTCAAAATCTGAGTTTAAAATAGATATATTAGCTGGATAACCTTAGGCAGTTACATATCTCCCTTATGCTCAGTTGTGAGGATTAAATTGGCCCCTCACTAGTATTTTTGAGTAAATGGAAGGAGATAAATGCCTACAATGTTCATATAACAGCATCTGGTTCAGAGTAAAAGCTCAATAAATAAAGTATACTGATATTCAGCTATCAGTTAAAGCCTGAGCCCTTGAAATCTAGGTCAGCTTGGATAGAACCACTAAGACCTATGAAAATCTGAAGTTCTCACAAGCTTTCTAGAAATTCTCAAGAGCTTCCATTCTCTTGATCCTTGACTCCTGGGCACCTGTGTCATCTCAATGATCAAACATAAAACCCAGGCCTTCCAACCACTTACATAACTCACACACAACTGAACTTCCATGCAACATTAGTGAATTTAGCAGACTTTATCAAAAATTAAGCCAGGAGGAGGAGAAGGCAAGTAGACCGGCTGAGGGCATGGAAAATGGAGACCATCACAGCAACACACAATTTGAATAAATCAGGGAGCATTACAGTTCTATTTTTTATCTTTATTGCTCAAAGTATTACATATGTCCCGTGCTCTCCCTTTCACCCCCTCCACACCTGCCCCCCCCTTCCAGGCCTACCACACTATTGTCTGTGCCCATGGGCTATACAAACATGCATATAAGTCCTTTGGTTAATCTCTTCCTGTCCCCCTCTCCTCCCTTCCCTCTGAGATTCATCAGTCTGTTCCATGCTAATGAACAAAATGTACTGATGAACAAAATAGAGCCAGAGACATGGAAGCATCACAGTTCTTAAAACGTTCTCTGGCCCAACACCCCTGTCACCTTACCATTTCACTGGTCTCATTGCTTTCCTGCCTCCCTCCTTCTTGCTGGCTCCTCTCACCTCTCTCCTCCCTTCTCTACTCCTTGCCCCATTCTTTTACCCTCTTCTAAAAACAGTGAAGTTCTGCCCTAGCCAGTTCAGCTCAGTGGACAGAGCATTGGCCTGCTGACTGAAGGGTCCCGGGTTTGATTCCGGTCAAGGGTGCATGCCGGGATTATGGGCTCAATCCCCAGTAGGGGGCATGCAGGAGGCAGCCAACCAATGATTTTCTCTCATGATTGATGTTTCTCTCTCTCTTTCTCTCTCTCTCTCTCTCTCTCTCTCTCAAATCAATAAAAATATTTTTTAAAAAAAAGTGAAGTTCTCCCAATACAGACCTACCCCCCAACTCCTGTTCCCAGACTTTCACAACCAAGCCCAAGGCACTAGGCAGGAAAGGGGCCTCTTCTTTAACTAGATCCACACTCCTTGGGGAAAAGCTTTCATTTAATATATATAATTTGTGTTCCTGTAACACTCTATGTACAGATCCCTATGAGGATAAATGTTTACCTTCATTTTACACATGAGGAAATGGAGACTAAAAGAGGTTAGCTCCCTTGCCCAAATCAAACGGTACAGCTAGGATTTGAACCCAGATCTGCTTAATCCATGGCTAGTGCTCTCAAATGCTGCTCTACCAAAAAAAAAAAAAAAAAAAAAAAAAAATCCCAAGAGGCCATTCAGCAAAATTCAAGTCTGTGGCAACAGTCTTTACCTTAACTTAGCCAGCTGTCCCTCAGAGATATGCCAGTGCTTTCCAGGGGCTTGGGCAAAGTAGCATGAATTACTCAGCACAAACTATCAGACCCATTGCAGAAACATGCAACAAACGTGATCCGCCATCTTCTGTGAAGAGTGATTTTCCTGTTCATTTCCCATATTCTTTTGATTTTACTTTTTTCAGACAAGTTTGTGCATACAAGCTCTTAAAGTCTCTCCTACTTGGAATTATAGAATGTAATAACTCAGTGGGTAATGAAAAACGTGCTCAATGAATATTTGATGATTAACTAAATGAAATGCCACTGTTTCCGTAATGTGCAGCAGCAGATGGTTGGATAGTAGGAGGTGCCATTGTTGAAGGGATTTTAACCCCAAGTTCATCTGAGCCCAAAGAAGGTGAATTCATTCTTCATTACTTAATAATGGTCCCACAGACACAAGCCCATACTCATTTTACCATACTTCTGTGAGGATTAATTTTTTCCAAAGGATAAAACATTTTTTCTTGCTTTGTTTTTCAATGAAATGCCTTAGTCATTGAGTTATTTCAGGCCCTAACAAAACAAACAAAAAGTTCGAACTGAAGGTTTCAATAGTATTTCTCTAAAATAAAATCTAAGGTTGACACCAATTCTTACCTCATAACTGTATTGTTCGGTGTTTCAAAGCAGTCACCACAATTCTGAAAATATTTGCAAAGAAAGAAACATCCAGTGGCAAAATTTTTCATTTTGAGAGCCCAAAGTAAAAATTTGCAAAGGGACCTCCCCATAGATCCAATGCTCCCTAAAACGTCCTCACAGCCCATCAGACCCTTTGGTGACTTTCCTGAGCATGACAAAAACCTTTTAGACAGCTACTGTCTTAAAAGAATGTTCCCATGACTGTCAGCCCGTTTTCATCTCAAATGTGCCACAGATCAGCAGTGTGGCTTTGAGTAAGTTGTTAAATGGCTGTAAGCCTCCGTCTCCTCCTGGGTAAAATCAGAGGCTGGCACCTGTGCTCATTAGAGCTCCTAATGCTGATACTTCGTGATCCAATCAAGCTCAAAGAGAAGGAAATGGCCAACTGCAGTGCCTAGGATGATAGTAGGTCCGAAGGCCATTTCTCAGAAGCCAGGACTGCTGGTGGCAGGGCCACCCTATCTCCATCTGGAGACGCGGGCTCTGCTCAAGCACAGGCAGAGCATCCTCAACCCCGGGGGCAGCCTCTTCTTAATTCACACAAAGGAATAATCTGAGCTCCTTTGAAAGGAAAAGCAACAGTTCAATGAAAATGTACCTTTGGCTACTAGCCTATATGGTAAGAGAATGAAAGCTCAAATACAAGAGGGTCTATAATTTCTTATTCATTTCTCTCACTTGGACAACAAAGCCAACTTTAAAGAAATGAAAGAACTGCCCCTTTACAAAGAGTTGTGAGAAAAATCAATAAAGGATTTTAAGGACACTTATTGGTATAGAAGCCTCAGAAGACACTGACAATTGGATTCAGATGATCCATCCATAATTTCACACGTTTTCTGATGTGTCCGACAGACCTTCTGAATACTTGCCTCCACAGTCTCTCCTGAGCGCCTGGTCATTACTTTCTCCTTCTGTTTTAAGTCTCTCTCTTAACCCTGGTGTCACAGATAAACCCAGGAATGCTCAGAAGTCCAAACTGCACAGTGAATGAGCCCAGCCTGTCACAACTAAGACCAGGGATGTGAAAAATCAGGGGATCAAATGGGGAGCAAGAAGGGGAGGCAGAATGTGACCATCACATCCACTGTTCTCACTGTTCTGCATCTCACAACATTTGGAACAAATTTGGAACAGCCAAAGCTGTTCCAGGACCTCAAGCTCTTTTTTGGGATATCAGTAAAGGCCTCTTAAGGAGGTGACCTTGTGCTGAAGTCTAACTGATGAGCTGGGCCTGGGAAGTGCAGGGACAGCACATACCAAGAAGCCTAGAAGGTTTAAAAAACATAAAGAAGAGCAATGTGGCTGGAGAACAGTTCGTGGGGTATAGTGGCTCCAGGTGAGATGGGCAGAGGCCAAGTCAAACAAGCCCTCTGGCTTATGTTGGGTTCTGCTGACAGGCCATGCGCAAAGATTTGAATGCAAGTGTTTATTTATTTGGAGGAAGCACAGGAAGGGAGCAAGAAAGTGAGACAGGAAGGGAAGGCAGGCAGTACAGGGACATCAGTGAGCAGTTTACCGCTGTGGCAATAAGGCTCCGCCCTATGAGACCTCTGGAAGACTGCACACAGCACACCTCAGAGTCCTATCACCTGAGAGCAAGGAGAGTTGGGATATTTATCCACCAATTCTTGTCCATACTGGTTGACACCAGCTGCTGGGACATTAACCCCCAGGGGCTTTCTGATCCAGCTGGCAGCCCAAAAACCTGACAGAAAGTTGCAGGTGCCTACAGTAGAAAGGTGCCCAATACACAGACACAGTGAGTCCCATGGAGGTATCAACAGCCCTGCTACAGCTTTGTAGACAAAATTTTATCCTAGGTGCATTAGGAAGCCATGGATCCATCACATGTAGATGAAGGGCAGTAAACCAGGCATCAACTTTCCCACTGAAACTTAAGATGGTTGTTCTTGCTTCTACATAGAGAGTGATTGGGGGAGGGGGAAGGCATAGAGTACAGATGTTATTTACTCTAAAACCCAATGTAGTTCAAGGTTAAGTAGCTTTCCCAGATCTTTCTCATAGAGACTAACCCAAAGCATCTCCTGACCTTATCTACCCTGTCAGCCATCTCTTCCTAAAACATCCTCTATTTTTCTTTGCCCTGGGTGGTTAATGCCCTCACCTTTGACCATTCAGACATAGGCTCTTTTAGAAAGACACGTCACTCAAGTTCTTCCTCACCTAATTGACGCACAATTTGTCATCTACACACGGATTAGGTGCCATCTGGCTTCGCAGCAGCACACTACATCCACCAGCAAATAGGGACATGGGGAAAGGATTACACTTTCAAAAAGCATGTGAAACATTAGTAAGTCAGACAGTGGGTTCCAATGCTGTCACTCCCACTTTCTTCCCATGTGACGGGTGACAAATCACTTACCTTCACGGAGACTGTAAAACAGGGGTAAAATTTCTTCCATAGAGAGCTGTGAGAAATAAATGAGGCATTACAGGCACAAGCGCCTGTACATAATAAGTGCTCAATTAATGTGTTCGTTACTATCATTATAATGAATGTACAATGAATACTCACATGTGCCCTTACCACGGAGTCCCATTTACAGGGTCAGAGAGAAAATAATGCTCACACGCATGCACACACACGCATACACCTTTGTTTACTCTGATGATCTGTCTAGTTTGAAGTAATCCAGGCCAAGGTTTTCTCTCATTATCCTGAAAAATTATGTGTTGGCTGTATGCACTGTACCCTGAACTTCTAAGAAATTACTTAACTTATGGCCTGGGCACTTCAGAATGTCAGCATGAAGAAAGCCAAGCAAAATTTAAGGATTACTAAGCAAACACCTAATATTCCTAATGCCAAAGGAAAAGAGGAGTATGTTGTCCCTATTTTATAGCTATTTTTTAGATAGAAAAGAGTGATTGGGCCTAGAAATTCACGTGTTGTGAGCAAAAATTATTAATATGATGTGGAGGATTGGGTCCCACCTATTCTTTCCCTTTTAAGTGAACAGCATGACTTTGGCAGCAATTAAAAGCTAATGGCCTGCCAACGATGAGCTCTTCTGTCAGAAAGATAAATTGGAGACCATTTGGGACTTGTTTTTTACTTCCACCCATTCTCTAGTGCCTACAATTTAAAATGGGCCAATCAAACATCACATTCCTCATTTATTTAAACAAAAGTAGAAAATTATACCCACCTCTTTAACAGGTATTGAAACCAAAATGTGGGTGTTTGAGTCCAAGTTCTTGCCTTGTGAAATCAATGAAGTCGCAATGAAGTCGCGGACAAAAACGATTAATGGAACCAAAGTTTTTTGGGAGAAGCCAGTCCTGGAGTTCCAGGAGCAGGCCAGGGTCCAGAGCTCCCTTTCCATGTTACATTCAGGAGTGGTTTAGTAAACAAGCCAATTAAAGTTTAATAGTCCACGTGTGGAGGCCCCCACCACAGGAACCAAGGAACAAGAACCCATTGCATGCCGGGGAGAAGAGAGAATTCGGGAAAGAAAGTGCACGCCTTTAAATTTGGGGGTGGAGACAGCCTTGCTAGCTCCTGATTGATTTTTCAAAGAATTTTGCCTTAGCAACATCCTTGGGATTGGCTTATACCCCTTACTGCCTTGTGATTGGTTATCTGCACGCTGTTTTTCTTAGCAATTTCCATACATTTTCAAGTTCATACCTCTGTGCACACCCTGCCTTCCCTGCCCAGTTGGGATGTCTCAGTAATTCTCTCTGTCTCCTCAGTATGATATCTGAAAAACTAGGAGGGAAAGGGCTTCTAATCCCATGACTCCTTTTTTCTGTGCCACGCCCCGTGATTACTGACGCTTCCTTTAGGCCAGTGGTTCTCAACCTTGGCTGCACATTAGAATCACCTGGGAATCTTTTTAAAATCCTGATTTCTGGGCCTCATCCTCTGGAAATTCTGTTTCTTTGTTACTAATGTTGTGGCCCCAACATTAGTAACAAAGAAACAGAATTGCCGGAGGATGAGGCCCAGAAATCAGGATTTTAAAAAGATTCCCGGGTGATTCTAATGTGCAGCCAAGGTTGAGAACCACTGCTTTAGGCAAGCATGTCAAACTCACAGCCTGGGCCTCATGCCTCTTTTATTTAACCTGTGTTAGCCTTTGAGTTTGACATGCTTGCTTCAGGGAGTAGGTTCAAGAGCATTGAACTTGGAGTCAGGGAATTCCATCTCTGCACCTCAGTGTTGTCATCTGAGAGTGTTGAATTATAGTGATAAGAAGTCTTTGGATTTAAGTAGCTTATGCTCTCAGGTACTGCTAAGGCAACTCAACCAATGTTTTCCCCCTTGAAAGGGGAGAGGGGGGCTTCTAAACTTTTCCAGAAAGGAACAAAATGATGGAGAAGGAAGAGGGGCAGGGCACGGAGGAAGGGCACAGTAGCATTCTTGCTAAGAGGCTCTCTGGAAGCCACTATGACAGTGGTTCTCAACCTTCTGGCCCTTTAAATACAGTTCCTCATGTTGTGACCCAACCATAAAATTATTTTCGTTGCTACTTCATAACTGTAATGTTGCTACTGTTATGAATCGTAATGTAAATATCTGATATGCAGGATGGTCTTAGGCGACCCCTGTGAAAGGGTCGTTCGACTGCCAAAGGGGTCGCGACCCACAGGTTGAGAACCGCTGCACTGTGAAGTTATGTGGGATAAATGAGGAGTCAATCAAGTGACACAACCTCCTATTCCCTCTTGGAGAATTGAAGAGAAAGTTTGATCTCCACAGCTCTAAAATGTCCAAGCTTTACATCACATATTCAACTTTCAAAGTACTTTCCAAATCATTTCAATACTTGCCGACACTGTATGCATTGATCTGAATAGCGAATAAATGTTGGCATCTTCTTCTACAGTTTCTGTCAGAACACAATGCCTCCCTTGTCTCTGCACACTCCAACATTACAAGGCCTGTGGGGTTTGGGGATTATATTTGACAATTTCTTCTACCACCTTCATGCTCATGCAGACCCATTATGTTCTGTCAATTCCACCTCCTGCACCAAAAAAATAAAATAGCAGAATGTCTTCTATGTTCAGCAGGATGGTCAACTTCAGCAAATTTCCTTTTCTTTCTTCTCAACAAATGCACAAAGACAGGACAGGTACAGTGGTACCACCAATATTTGCCTGAGTTCAAGCTGTCAACCATGTCGCAACCATGATTATGTCAGCTGCTGCCACCGGTGCTTTGTTCCTGCCATTATGAAGTTAATATAAAGCAGTGGTTCTCAAACTGTGTGTGCATCAGAATCCCTTGGGAGACTTATTAAAATAGAGATTGCTGCCCTCCCTCCCCCTACCAAAGTTTCTGGTTCAAGTCTAAGATGGGGCCTATGAATCTGCATTTCTCACAGGTTACTAGGTACCTCTGAGGCTCCTGATCCAGAAACCAAGCTTTGAGAATCACAGGTGTAGGGAAATATGTGAGTTGAAGTAAGTTGGAACCTGCTTGTCAGAGAAGGAAATCTGGGCTCATTTTAAAATATATATTTTATTTATTTTTTACAGAGAGGAAGGGAGAGGGATAGAGAGTTAGAAACATCGATGAGAGAGAAACATCGATCAACTCCCTACTGGGTATGTGCCCGCAACTAAGGTACATGCCCTTAACCGGAATCGAACCTGGGACCCTTGAGTCCGCAGGCCGGCGCTCTATCCATTGAGCCAAACCAGTTAGGGCTGGGCTCATTTTAATTTTTCCTTAAATTCATATACAATTAACATTTGCTGAGTATACAAGGCACTGGGTTAAAAGCTTTCAAACACTTTTAATTCTCACAATTGTCATCTCATTTTTAAAGAGAAACAAATTGAGGCTGCAGAGCTAGTAAGAGCAGGAGCCAGAATTCAAGCTCAGGTCTTTGGACTCCCATTCTGTCGGGTTACCTCAATGATGCAGTAAATTCCTCCTCTCTAGGAGGCTGCCAAAGGGGTCTGAGCAGAGGTTGTAAATGGCATTGATGGAGGATGGGGAGGAGCTGAGGGCCATCAAAGGAACTCTCTCCACATGCACATCTAGCTAAGTGGGCTGACAGACCGATTCCCTTCCCTGTACCTCAGCTCTGCCAACTGTGAAACGAAAGACCAGAATAGTTGCCACCTACCCCCAGCTTGTTCCCAAGAATGAGATAAGAGCCCTCAGCTATTATATAAGAAGCAGTTTTCTTTCCAACCCCTCAGCTTGCTGAGTAGTCTGAAAGGCTCCAAATCTTATGAAGGATGGGGTTCACCTTTACTCTCTTGAACCTAGGGCAGTGGCCACCCTGTTCTCCCATCCTGTGACCTCCACCCCTCCCCTAAGCCCATTATCAACAAGCTGGGAACTCAAAGTTCAAAGCGTGTTCCTAAAATGATGTGTGCATTTCAGAAACTCTATTTGTTCCCGCAGAGTGACTGATGAGAATTCCTCTGACAGCTCAGTTGGACACATTTTTAGGTGTTCTTCAGACTCCGCCCTCACACAGTACCTCCGAGGCCCCCGAGGCATATGTTGTAGGCTCTGCCTGCTGAGTAACTGGCAGGAGGCATGTCGCACCTATTTTGTAAGCTTAGAAGGGCTGTGTCAAGAGTCTCATCCTCTTAGAATTAAGACTCTTTTGTGGCGCTTAATTGGTCTGTCTAATGAACTGAGAGAAACGCTCGGGTTCCACCTCTACGACTGAACATGCCAGAGAATACATAAGTGTTCTGGAGTCACAGTGAGCAAATAAAAGATGGATTTCTTTTTGTTTCCTTTTCTTGGCTTTGTGTCTCAAAGGGATGGCCAGTCTCCCTTTTCCCCAGTCTCTCCTTGTGGGTGTTTGTTTATTAATAGAGTGGAGCAATACTCTGAAAGCCATAGCCTCTCTCTCTGAAGTTTTGATTGTAATGGAAACAGTCGCCAGGGGGTGAAGTGTCACTGTGTTATCTAATGATCAAGGACAGCATGCCGGAGAGAGTGAGCAGCCAGGGTCGCTGGCTATCACCACAGGGCTTATGCTGCCTCCACTCTCGGCCCTGCCAGTGACTAATTGATTTGTGAATGTGCTTGGAGGTACTTTGAGTGAGAAAGACACTTTATATCTGCTGTGACAAATCTTCGGAGGAACAAAATATCCATTTCATGCACAAACCCCCCTGCTTGACTCTTCCATTCAATTCCCAGCTAGCTAAATCTTCAGCACTCAAAGAACCAAGGAGACAAAAAAGTCTTCTGATGGCCAGTTGCTGACAAACAGAGATTAGCACATGAGGAAACAAAACCAGAATCACTGGTAGAAATAAGGAGCAGAAAAGTAGGCAAGAAGGAAAGAAAGTGGCTCTGTGGCCTTTAAGCCACTAATTTACAACAATTACCAGATCCCAAAGTCAACATGTTCTGTTTCTACCACTGACCAGGAATGAAGATCACGCATGAAAGCCAGACTCTTGTAGTGCGGCTTCCTGGAAACTTCATTTAACACAGTAGATTCTAACAGACTAATTTTTTACCTCCAGCAGCAATCTTAATGTTTCTATACATAGACTCAAAAGTGCTGTCAGCCTTCTGTAAAGCCATCCCCAAAATCTACCGATGGGTTGATTTGACATGTCTTGCCACCCAACTGGGGATGGGACTCGAATTCTGGCTTTCTGATTCAGCTTCTGCCTACAGTGCATTTGCTTTTCAAAAGAAGTTTCCCAGGGCCGCAGAAACAGTTGAAGGAATATTGATAAGAGAACTGAGCTTTTATCAAAAGCTGCTTCTTGTAAGTGGATTTGGCTCCAACTCAGAGTTCTTCCCCTATTGTTGACTGACCCCAGCATACCCTTGGGTGGAAGCCAGTAAAGTTATTCCTGGGCCTTTTTTACATGCAAATGTTAAACATCTTGGATAGCTAGGACAGGAAGGCTAAATTCATTCATTTATTCACTCAGCCAGTATTTATTAAGTACCTGAAATGTGCCAGACTCAAAAGTAGAACTTATTTTTTAATCACTATGTGTAATGTTTGTTCTACAGAAATAACTGGCTCATGTATTTTTTTTTAGAAGTATGCCAGGAGATTGTGGATGGAAGAACACTTTTCTCCCTTCTTCACAGCCTCTAAGATAAGTTCCATAGTGGGGAGAGTTCTGGAATATTGGACCATTTTCAAACTGCTAAGAACATTGATTGCTTTGGCAACTGCTATTCCATTGGCTTAAATCTGGTACAGCACAGAATAACTCATAGCTTTCCAGAACCACCTACACCTAGAACCCATGTAAGTACAACTTCACTTAGGACATTTTCTAAAATACCTACTGGTACAGCAGAGAATTTTTTATTTATTTATTTTTTTATTGATTTCAGAGAGGAAGAGAGAGGGAGAGAAAAATAGAAACATCAATAATGAGAGGGAATCATTGATCGGCTGCCTCATGCACGTCCCCTACTGGAAAATGAGCCCACAACCCAGGCATATGCCCTTGACTAGAATTGAATCTGGGCTCTATCCATTGAGCCAAACCGGTTAGGGCAGCAGAGAATTTTTTAATGAATTTTAAACATAGTCAGAGGTTATCATCCCACCCATTGCTGGACTCTCAATTGCCACAGGTGACCAAGAAGGCCCAACATCAGAAACCAGTCAAAATAATATGGCTGGTGCTGGCTTTGGCAGCACATATACTGAAACTGGAACAGTACAGAGGAGATTAGCATGGCCCTGTGTGAGGATGACATGCCAATTCCTGAAGCATTCCATGTTTTTCTGTTGGCTGGTTCAATCCAGTGGTGAGCTGATTCTAAACCCCAGCCCAGGAGACAGGGTTGTTCTTCATGTGGATGACGCTGTGCCGAAGCATGGGACCAGAAACAAAGATAATAATGATGATGATGATGATGATGATGATCTTTTTAATCTTTTGCAAATTCCATCAAATTCCATCATTCTTGTTCTATAAAGTGGATAAGTATTTCTTATCAAGCTTCACAGGATTCAAATTTATCCTTCATTGCTGTATAAACAAAGTAATGCAATTATAATAAAAAGAAGTTATATTTCAATGGTCCTTACTAATTTATAAAACATTTTATAGTTTGCAAAAGCATTTTCTCATTTAATCAGAGCATTTTAACATTCACTCAACAGACATTTACTAACTCCCTAAAAAGTTTCGCTAGTGCCTTGCACAGTACTTGGTGGATGAAAAGTACGATATGGTCTCTGCCCTCAAGAAAACCAGAGTTTAGTGAGTAAAGAAGACAAGTCAACAATAACTTTAACATGATGTAAGTGTAATGGAGAAGTACAAAGGATTACAGACATATTATGTATTCAAATAATTTTTCAGTGGTATTTGTAGACAATCTGTTTACTTATAAAGTCCTAGACACCAGAATATCTTGGTATATGTGCATAGAGAGAAACATAATATAGTATTTTTTCATGGTGGTACAAGACTGGGTATGGCAGTCCTTGTGTGGAAGAGATGGTGGTAGTAGAAGTGGTGATGATGGTGGGTTTGGGAAAATGTGGTCATTTCTTGGTTGATCAGAATTGATATTCTTTTTTGTTAAAGTACAAATCCCCAGCGCTGGCTGGTGTAGTTCAGTTGGTTGGAGCTTCATTCCATACACCAATAGGTGGTGCGTTTGATTCCTGGTCAGGGCACATATCCAGGTTGCAGGTTTGATCCCTAGTTGGGTGCGTGCAGGAGGCAACTGGTCAATGTTTCTCCCTCTTCCTCCCCCTCTTCCTCATTCACTCCCTTCCTCTCTCTAAGATCTTTTTTTTTTTTAAGTGCAAATCCCCAGCCATCCCTGAAACATCCCTCTTTATAGCTTGACAGTCCAGTGATTCACCTTAGAGTAAATATATACCCAACCACAGCAACGACAACCACAAAATATTATTTGGTAATGAATCATGTGCTGAAGACCTGATAGCCAGTGGCCTCTTAGAAATGTGCCCAAAAGTTAAGAAAAAGAAGAAAGAAGCCCTCTACTCAAACCCACCTTAGATTACTTGAGCACCATTTGCATGAACAGCAGAGGCAACAATAATTGTGAGGAGGGTGAGAAAGCCACAGGGGAGGAAGAAGCCAAACACAATGGAAAGCAGATGACATCAGTCCCTGGCTCCTATAGCCCCAGAAGAACAAGCATGAAATAAGTCTCTTGCAGAAAGGCGACTCTGAGAAAGAAGAAAAAAATGGTCGTAATAAATCTTAAGAAAAGCCAACAAAAGAAAATGTTGGACAATTTGTTGGATAAATATTCAGTAAGGCTGATCCACCTTACTGTGTTGTTGTAAAGAACAGCTAATAAAAAAAGATTGTCAAGGACACTGCAAACATAAAAGAACTAACCAATAATAAGAACATTAATAATAAGGAAGGGCTGAGGAATGAAACCAGTTTCATCAAGACCAAAGATGTTGAGCAACCAGCCCAGAAATAAGGAAAACAGATATGAGTGCCTGGAGGTGGTGCAAACAAACAAGAACCAAAATACTTTTTGCTCTTAATTTTTTAAAAGAAGACAAGTTTACAGGGTATAAGACTATAAATAAATATTGGCCAATGGGCTATTGCTTTTCCCTGGAGGCAGCTCCCTTTGAAATGACTTCCTAGACGAGGGGGTGCGGGAGTTGCAGGCTCCTACTCCCCTCCCTGGAGCTCATGGCCCACGACAGGAAGGCCTCCCTCCCTAGCCTTGAAGATTTGGGATTGGAAAAAACACTGGAAGGAATCCAAAGCTGTGGTTCATTTCATTCTTTCATTTCCTGCCTTTGCCAAATGCTGACAATTACAAACAAATGTTGTCTTCACAAATACTTTCTTCTAGATGAACATTCTGTGCATTTCGGTTGCTTATATGTATGTGACTTGAGAAACACTTTCTAAATCCCCAAGTTGACAGGATTTCCATGTAATGATAATGATTATTTAATGTCATCATCACAATGGGCTGCCTGAGCAAATGAAATGCTTGCTGGGCCTAACGCATTCACTCAACTGAGGTCAATTAACGCTTTCCGGGGTGCCTGGTTTCCCACTGGGACCCTAAAGAAGGTAATTCATTACTCAGGCATTCTCCACCCCCAACACTGCTGTCTCCCACAAGTTCTTCCATTGCTTAAACTGTCAGACTGCTCAGCCAGTGTGGGGAAGTCCAAGAGATAAGATTATGCTGAGAAGGTCCAGGCTGGGTGGATATTTTTAGTCATCTGAAGATAGTGCAGGAGTGATAGTCATCATCATCATAATGCATGTGAATGCACCCCATCTTACTTTGCAAAGCATTTTTTTATTGCATAAATCATCCCCGTTGATCCTGACAGTAATCCCTGAAGTATGCAAAGCAGCACGTGGCTATGGCATCAAAAAGAGCATGGCGGTAATGGCACAGAGGTCAGCCTAGAAGACACAGGGAAGCAAGAAAGGGTGTCGCAGAAGGAGGGCGCAGACCCCCAAAACCAGTCATCCCAAAGGCATTGAGGGTCTGGGAATAGAGAATACACATGGGCACATGGAGGCAGAAATGTGAAGGGGCTCAGGTGTCTGGGCAGACTAGGTTTAAGAGATTACTGATATTTTCTGTGTAAAAGATTACTGTTTCCAAGGCCAAAATAAAGAAAAATGAAAACTAAAATGAACCAAGTGACTACTCTTTGCCAGGTGTCTTCCTATAAGCTATTGTCTGTTATAATCATCACAACTAATCCACGCAACATAGATATTATCAACCCATTTTCTACAGATGAGAAAACTGAGGCTCAAAAAAGTGATGTTATTTGCCCAAGGTCAACAGCTACTAACTGGAGAAGGTGAGATTCAGGAACCAGGAAAGAGACAACGCAATAGAAGTTTGAAGGCTCTGGCCAAGCTTGTTAGCAATTAGTTTGGGGCAGCAATAATAAAACATTTAGAGCCCAGCCGGCATGGCTCAGGAGATCACTGTTCAATTCCCAGTCAGGGCACATGCCTGGGTTTCGGGCTCGATCCCCAGTGGGGGCACACAAGAGTCAGCCAATCAATGATTCTCTGTCATCGTTGATGTCTCTCCCTCTCCCTTCCTCTCTGAAATCAATAAAATATATTTTTTAATTAAAAAAAAAGACATTAAGAAAAGTGTAAGAATAGAATAAGTAACAAAAGCCCTGGGCTCCCTGTGTACTTCCTGCCCTACAGTGTATCAGAGGATGGGCTCATAGTGCCTGGGGAGGAGCTGGCTGAGGTGGGAGGGATGGGGTAACAAGCGAGATGACTCCTGGCATTACAGATGGGGAAACTAAGTCCCAGGGAGGAAAGTTTACCAAGCAGTTGAGGAGAAGTTGCTTTTCTTCTGCAGGAGAAAGAGGAAGGTACAATGTCTGAAAAGACAGAAGTCTGGGAGGATCAAGACAGCGGCAATAAGTTTGCCTAAGGGAGTAGATACATGCTGGTGAGAGCCAGGGTGGTAGAAGTAGAATGGCTGGAGCCTAAGGAACATCAGAGGAGCCTGGGGGAGTGGAAGGAACGCTCATTACTTCTCTGCTGCCACATGTTACACAAAATACTTCTCGGAGCTTCATCTATAAAATTCACCTCAAAGTGATTCTCTAAAGATTCAATATGTGGACAAAAAGGGGTCATGTGCTAAATCTGACTAGCTTGGGGAAGGCCTGCATGGCGGCCTTACAAACTCAGAGACCTAAAGTAACCACATAGGATGCTCTAAAATTAAAACTTTTTAACTAAAAGCTGTTCTAAGGCAGTATTTTTTCCTAGCAAAGGTCAATCTTTACCTTAATTGAGCCTGTCTGTTGTTATCTTAGGGTAACATACCTGATAAACATGCCTTTACAGAGACCACAAATGCCCTCATTGTTATTTTTACGCTGTTAATTGTTGACTATTAACTATCCTGTACCCACCTCCCTAATCTATCACCAATGGATTTCATGTAACCCACTTACCCTTCCTCTTTTTATTGTAATATGTAAAACTAGAGGACCGGTGCACGAAATTATTCGTGCTCGGGTAGGGTCCCTAGGCCTGGCTGGCGATCAGGGCCGATCAGGTTCCCCGCCTCCCCACCTTCCCGCCTCCTCCTTCCCTCGCTCCCTCAGTGCCCCCCCCCACCACCACCACCGCTGGTCACCCGCCATGTTCTGCACCGCCCCCTGGTGGTCAGCACACGTCATAGCAAGCGGTCAAACTCCCAGTCTCATGGTCGAACTCCCAAGGGGACACTTTGCATATTAGCCTTTTATATAGAGACTAGAGGCCCGGTGCACAAAATTTGTGCACTCAGAGAGGGGAGGTCCCTCAGCCCTGCCAGTGCCCTCTCACTGTCAGGGAGCCTTTGGGGAATGTCCAACTGCCCCGGAGATGGGAGAGGCTCCTGCCACTGCCAGCTGCGCTCGCCAGCCGTGAGCCCAGCTCAGGGCTTCTGGCTGAGTGGCGCTCCCCCTGCAGGAGCACACTGACCATCAGGGGGCAGCTCCTGCATTGAGCATCTGCCCCCTGGTGGTCAGTGCGCATCACAGCGACCAGTTGCTCAGCTGTTCAGTCGATTTGCATATTAGCCTTTTATTATATAGGAAGGAAGGATAGATAAGGTGCAAAACTGCCATTTCCCAGAACATTTTCTCAGTCCAGTGAGATTTTGCTTCCTGGCAGCTGTCGTCAGTTTGGCTCAAATAAACTCATAAAAATTCTTACAGGTGTGGATGGTTCTTACATTGACAAATACAATAATAATAGAAAGAGGGAGAGTCAAAATGGCTACTGTTATTCTTACGCATTTGAAATTTTGATGTTGTGATAGATGGTTTCTGAGAAGGGTAATGTAACAGGCAAGAATCGCTTTTGGATTTGGAGTGATCCCTTTTTTTGCATTTAATGGAATATTGCTATTGAAAACCTACTTTCCCCAATCCTCATGAATTCAACCTCTGTCAGAAGCAAGACTTGATTCTAAGAAGCACCTAGAAAGCCATTTCGGAGTCCTTTTCCTTCTGTAAGACTTACATTATGTTTCTCAAACAAACTAAGAACCATTCTGCGTGAGGTAAAGAAGACTCCTCCGGGAGGGAGAATTAATCAAGGCACTAATGCTCTGCCTGACCCTTATCAGCATGGGAGGGTCCCAGCCTGCAATAGTGCATGAAGATTTCAACCAAATTGCCTACAGCTTCTCAAAAGGATTTGCCCTAGAGAATTCACTCATTTCTAAAGTGACTCCAAGCCCCAAAGAGAGCCATTCTCCAGGAAGAGGTGTGGCGGTTGTGAGCAGGGTCATTTGTAGAATTACCTGCAGAGGTGCTTCGGAAGTTTCACCTTACAAGTCTGGAACAATTCAGAGAATCTTAGAGTTAGCAAGAACCTTGTAGGCTGCCTGATCTAACCCCAACTGTAACTCTACTCATCTGTGTCCTCCCAGCTCTAACATGGGGCTTCTTTACACAGATCTGGATTTGGGGAAGTAATTTCTAGGAAATGCCCACAGGACTCTTGGATATAAATACAATAGGACCAGGAGCCACTAAATGAGAGTCAAAATGCCTTCAATGTCTCTAACCGTCTTATTCTATTACTAGAGTCCTGGTGCACGAAATTTCATGCACTGGGTGGTGGGGGTCCCTTAGCCTGGCCTGCACCCTCTCACCATCCAGGACCCTCACTCCTACCGCCCACCTGCAGTGGAGGTGGGGGAGTCTTCTGGCTGAGAATCGCTCCCCCTGTAGGAGCGCACTGACCACCAGGGGGTAGCTCCTGCATTGAGTGTCTGCCCCCTGGTGGTCAGTGCACATCATAGTGACCGGTCGTTCCATCATTTGGATTTGCATATTAGCCTTTTATTATATAGGATTATTTTTGAGTGTCCACATTTATATTAATGTTTTCTTATAATATGCACACAACCTGCCAGCACCATGCCAAGCTGCTTAGCCTCCTGAATAGTCCCTGGCTATTCTCCTCCCCATCTCACTCTCCACTGGGCCCCCTGCACAGGCCACAAAACGAACTCACCTTCCAAACACAAACCCAATGGAGGCTGAGGACACTGGCTACAGAGATGACCTCCCCTCCATCCCTCTCCAGTTGCCAAACGAAGACATGTCTGGTGAAGTTTAACACCAGACCAGCTAGACCTGAACGAGGCTGCCCCTGACCTTCAGCCCCATTACCCCAGCTGGCAGCACTGTCCAGCCACGGGGCATTACAAGTGGACATTTGTTGACTTTGGATTCGAAATGGAAGGCCACCAGCTGGAGAAGGACGGAGGGCCCCAGCCTGCAGCGAAGCCCAAAGACCTGAGGGGGGCTACAAAACGAAACTGCTGGCCTCCTGGCTTTACAGTCAGATGTGTGATGCATGGTGCTTCTGTCTCAAAGCGAGGCCAGCCTGGGTGCTGAAGTTCAAGTGGGACACAAACCTTGTGCTCTCATTCAGTCTCATCGCTGGGAAAATGCCCCAAAGTACGAATTGGCAGTAATAGTCACGGGATGTAAAGTACAGTACAAGCTCAGGAAATATCGTCAATAAAATTGTAATAACTATTTATGGTGTCAGGTGGGCGCAAGACTTGGTGGGGGGATCACTTTGTAAGTGACATACTAATAAAATTCTAACCACTATGCTGTACACCTGAAATTAATATAATGCTGAGTGGCAACAGTAACTGAAATATTTTTTTTTTAATTTTTAAAAATCCCTGAAAATATTCAGTGGAATCTGCTTTAAGATTCCCAGTCAGCACAAGCTAACAAGATGAAACAAAGTCATAGCTTGCTCTTCAGTTAAGTCTTATCCTTGCAAAGTCTCAGGATTTCCCATGACATTAGGACAAGGCTTATGTAACATTTGCTCCAGGTGACGTAGTCACTGTTAGAAGCAGAGAAGGGGGAAAACTCACTGGTTATCTCTGCCTAAACGCCCCAAAGCAGTCACTGCTAGCACAACAGAATAGTGTTTTCCTTTTTTTTTTTTTTTCAGGGCGGGTGGCTCTCCAAATGAGAAATGAGGAGAGGGTCCCGGAGAGGAGATGGTACCATTGAGGCTACCAAGGCCTCTGCAGCTAAAGCCATCCTCCCGAGTTTCCCCAAAAGAAGCAATGTCAGAACCCAACTTTCCTGTAAACTGTGGGACCGAAAGGGCGCAGAGAACTAGCTGGAAGGCCTGGCTGCAACTCTCCCGGCAGAATGAGCGGCCGACTAAATTGGTCACTGGCAGTTCTCTTCTGCCCCCCAGTGCCCTGGGTGGCCCGCAGTCCCCACTCTGTCCCAGACTCCAGTCCTTCCTCCCATCCAGCGTCTTCTGTGTCTTGTTCCCTCAGGGCAAAACAGTGGGTTTTCTAAGGTAACACCTAGCTGATTTATAGAATCTAATCAGAGAGAGTTCGTGAGTATTATCAGATTAATGTGCCATTACTCCTGGAAAATACAATTTGCATTCCAGAGACACATAGCCTTAAACTGAAAGAGTGGGAATTTCCATGACCCTGATAGGCTAGGAAGGGAGGCAATTTTACAAGGGTTGGGAATGTCAAGATCGAATTTTAAAGTGTAAAACAGCCTTCCTATTCCTACAGCTGGAAAGGTTTTGAGTTTCATTGTTTAAAAGCTACCAACCCAATTAAACTTTCTTCTAACTTTTCCCCCACCTGCTCAGCCCTGATGAGCTCAGAGGCCTTGGGCCCGCCTTTGACCTCAGGTATTAACAATAGTCAGTAATGCCAGAGCTGTGCTTCATGGAAATGTTTGTGTTTCTTTAAAAAAAATACTACCTCCCCAATTATTTTAAAATATCATGCCTCATATTTAATTATTTTTATTTTGTTCTGTTGTTGGTAAACCTAACAACTAAGTTACTTCAGGGCTATGCAAGAACTCTTAGAAAGAAGAGCTACCATTTGTGTACATATTGTATTTGTCTATATAATATATGTTCTAATCCAATTACATACATTGTCTCACTCCACATAACCCTATGAATTAGATGCTATTATCCACATTTTTCAAATGAGAAAACTGAGGTGCTAAGAAGTTAAGTAAATTAGCCAAGATTACATAGTTGAAAGCATTGGAGGAAGAATCCAAACTCCATTCTCTGAGTCCAGAGCTTGCCCTCTTAATCACTACCGTCTCCTA
The DNA here is from genome assembly GCF_000147115.1 of Myotis lucifugus. Lineage (NCBI taxonomy): Eukaryota > Metazoa > Chordata > Mammalia > Chiroptera > Vespertilionidae > Myotis > Myotis lucifugus. Next base: position 42,006,463 of record NW_005871048.1, on the reverse strand, counting down.
CCAGACATGGGAGGGGAGGGAGGGGTAAGGGAGAAGCAACAACATATCTACTGTTGAGCTTTTCCAGTGCTGCCTCAGTAATTCTCAAAGTGTGGTTCCGGACCAGCAGCACCAGCATCCCTCAGAAAACTTGCTAAAAATTGCAAGCTTTGGGACCCACTCCAGACTTAAAGAATCGGAAACTCGGGGGTTGGGGCCCAGCAATTTTTTTATATGTTTTTACTGATGTAGAGGAAGAGGGATAGAGAGATAGAAACGTCGATGAGAGAGAAACATCATCGATCAGCTGCCTCCTGCACACCCCCTACTGGGGATCAAGCCTACAACCCGGGCATGTGCCCTGATGAGGAATTGAACAGGTGACCTCTGGGTTCCTGGGTCAATGCTCAACCACTGAGCCACACCAGCCCGGCTGAGGCCCAGAAATTTGTTTTAACAAGCCCTCCGTGTGATTCCGATGCATGCTCACGTTTGAGAACCGCTGGACTAAGCCATCAATGTATACTCTTATAGTTTGGGGAATGAGTCAGCAGTAACACCTTTTTAACATCCATTCCTTGAATAATTCCTTTTCTGTTATAAACGTCCATTTAATCTTATTGTAACTCTAGAGAGATTTGAACAAATAAACATTATTAGCACATATTCGACAGATGTGAAACATTGTGAATGGTAATAGATAATGCAAAAAACAGTTTCTCAAAATCCTGTAAGGGAGTCTAGTAAGACTAAGCTTAAAAGCAGCATTCCAAATATTGTTGAGTTTAAAAAGGGCAAAGTGCCGTATCTACATTGGCTATAGCTAATCAGCTCCCATTAAAGAGCTCTCTACTTGGGCAAAATTGCCTGGAACAGCCTGAAAAGCACCTGTAGGGCTCATTTGACTAGCTCCTAAACACCTTGCCTCATCCTTTCTCTTCCTTCTGTCCTTCTTTCTTAAACCACAATCAGACTGAGAGGCCGCTTTGGCTGGGAAAAGCCCACCAGCCTGAGCCTTGCCATCCCCTCCAGCGGGAGCCCTGTGGCTGGAGGTAGGTGCTCCCCGCACCTGCGCTGGATCACTCGGGGCTCAGGCGAGGCACGTTGCGGGAAGCAGGTTCTACACTCATCTTCTCAAGCCCCTTGTGTCTATTTTCTCAGAGCTTGTTCAATATTAGCCCATGTATGCTCTGAAGAAAGGAACACAGAAATTCACGGTCATCACTCTACCTTCATCTGAAAAAGAAAAACGCTTTGAGTTGGTTCTCAAACTGGGCCAGAGGTCAGAAGTAGAAGTGGAGGGGAAACGTTCTCGCTGAGTCCGTGACCTCGACCTGCTCAGGTCAGGGTTAAGCTCTGCAGGGAGGAGCTGTCCTGGAAAACAAAGTCTGGACTCTGTGGTCACACCAGCCAGCGATGAAACTGGAGCCAGGAACCTGTAGCTCCTCGGTAGTGGTGACGACCTGTGTGACTTTGCGCAATACACTCCCTTTCTTGAACCCTGATTTCCTGAACTGCTTTGGAAACGAGGTGAGGGGGTGGGAGCAGGAATAACATCCACCAGACAAGAATGAAGAGAAATACGGCCTCGAGGCTTAACCGCACCAGACCTACCTCAGGAGATGCTAAATTAATGTTGGCTCCTCTCCTCTTCCTCTCCAGGCGCTGATGTGGATTTTCATCTGACCTGGTGAGGGCATTCACCTCAAAGAGCAGCCACCAGGGGTTACATCACAGGGCTTTGAAACAGGGGTTCAGGGCCCTGCTAACAGGTCTCACCAGCATAATCCAGGGATCCTGGTCTAGGCGTGTGTGCTTTCTAAATCTTAAAATACAGAACAAGGCCTCACGTCCTCAAGAAGGGAAAAGCTATAATCCGGGTCAGATCCCAGGCCTTGCCCTAAAACCTCTGTGGAATGCTGAACACGCTTCCTCCCCCACAGATCCCCCTTAAACACACCCCAAAAACCGACAACGGCAGTGCTCAGTTAATCCCTAAGTCTTCAGGGGAGTGGCACTCGGGGAATTTGTAGCTCCTCCACCTAAGTAGTAGTGACTACCTGTGTGACTTTGGGCAACGACAGGGAAGAGAAGTGCCTCACTCCGTGTGTGGGTGTTAAGTTTAAAACCGCTCCCAGAGACGTTTTTTATTTTTCCCAAAAGAAGAGAGCCCTCTACTGGCCAGTCAGCACTCTCCTGGGAAAGGGCCTGATGCCGGATGGTGGGCGTTAGCCGGAGCTCAGGGCCTTTTCCTCGTTTTCAGCAGATGTGCAAGTCATTACCAATTGACTGGGGTCTCAGCCAAGGGAGTTACAGAATTCACGCGGGTGTGGATTAATGAAGGTTGGTTGTTCAAAACTCAAACCCCATAACACCCTCTCACCTGTCCTGATTACAATTTACTATACAGTATATAGCAAACAGAGGGGATGAAGAGAGAATACAAGATCCTTCTGCCCTCTCTGCCATAGCACGTGGATAATCTCCTAGAAGTGTTTCCTGCAGAGGGCTCTAAAGACATCACATCAGAGAGTCCGGAAGAGGTTGCAAACGACTACTTAGCCATTTAGAGCAGTTGAGAAAATAAATTATTGTACATCCAAAAAAATGGAATGCTATGCAGCTCTTCTTAAAAGTGAGGAAGCTCATTCTATACCTATGTGGAAAGATCTCCGTATCCCTAAGTTTAAAGACAAAAAGAAAAGTACAGAAGCCGTATATATCATTTGCATAAAAAGGAGGATATGTATTTGCTTCTAACTGCATAAAGTAAAATAATTCTAGAAGTTTGCACAAGAAACTAATAACAGTGTTTACATGTTTATAGGGGTGTAAGAACTATAGGAATGGTGAACAGAGGTGAATACAAATTCCCCCTTTGTTATATAGGATGTCCCCCAAAAATGTATACACATACATTGTCTGACAGCTCAATTGATGTTTCTTTCTTTTCAGATATAACCCATTGGAGTTAATAATTATGCAAAGTGTGCATTAACTTTTTGGGACACCATGTATATTTTGACTTTTGATGTAAATGTTTTAATTAATCAAAATAGTAAGTAGTGGGGGAATGTCAAGGGGGGGAAAGAGGAGACATATGTAATACTCTTTGTAATACTTTAAGCAATAAAACAAAATTTAAAAAAAAATAGTAAGTAGTTTTTCAAATGACAGCCTGAATGGGCATGACATTTTCCTTTACTCAACATTTAATAGTTGTTACATTAGTAACAGCTACTGTGTTCCAGGCACTGTGTTAAATGCCCTACCTGTATTACCTCATTTATTTAACCCACCCACCCACTTTTATGAGGTAGGAACTATTCTTATCTTCCACATTCTAGAGACAAGGAAACTGAGGGACAGAGAGGTGAAGGTCCTTACCCAGGTTTATACAGACAAGGCCTCAGGCAAGCTGATTCCAGAGTTAGGCCATGCTATGCGGCTACTGCAGAGCCCATATCAGAGGGTGCTATAAGTTAAAAATCCAGGAAATCTAATTAAAAGTTTAGAGAAGCCCTTCACTTGTGGTCTCAAATATGCAATTTCCTTTGACTGGACAAACACACACACCCTTACTGACACACATACACTCGTGTGTTCTCGCAAACACACAACATACCCGCATACATTTTCATACTCTCACACATACACTTACACATTCTCTGATACACACATGCTTTCTCATACTCCTACACACATACACACTCATAATTCTCACACACTCACAATTCTCAAATGCACATACCTCTCACACACTCACATACTCATACATTTTCTCACACATACTTGCACACTCACACAAACAGTAATGGCCTTCCCTGGCTCCCGCCTAACCTCTCCTCTGTGCTGCCTGGCACAACCCCAGGATGTTGGTCTGAGGACACTCCAGCCCCAGGATTCCTGGACTCGGTCAGGCCCATTCTCCCTTGCCCACTCTCAGGTCCTCCTCCCTATGCATAAGCCCTTCCCAGGTAAAATATGGGAACCCACATTTCTACCCCATCCAACCCATTTACACTCCTAAACATGCTCCATGCTGGCCGAGTCCGCCTTTCATTCAGTCCCCCTAACAGCGAAGACGTTCTCTTCCTCAGGACCTTAAGAAGGAAAGATTGATTTTCCATTCTACTTATGCTTCCAGCTTCTCTGCTTGCACAGCGAGGGAAGAATCTTGTGCAGTTTTAATTTTGACAAGGAAGAGGTGCTACCCTCCGCCTACCTAACATGCCTCCTCTGAGCACAGGCAGAAGCACATTTCCTCACCAGCCCTGGAGGACACAGACGACTGTGAGTCCTGCAGTGTGTGCTGCCAACAAGCCATTTAGTGTCCCTGGAGCACCGACCTGCTAATGTTCTAGAGGCAAAACCATTTCAAAGGAGGAATGAGATGCAGCACTTGACATGTACTCTGATAGTTCCTTTTCGGGCTTGCTCCCACTTTAGAACATAGCAATTCTTGAACCTTTGACTGCTGCCCCAGACTCCTGCTTGTTCCGACATATCAACTACTAGAGGGCAAGATACTTTCTATGTGGAACACTATCTTATTATACAGTGGCTGTAAAGTGACATCAAAATCCCAGGCACTCTTCTGAAATGTTTCCATTTATAATAATTAATAACATCAGAAAGCCCTTCACCGTCATTATTCTATTTCATCCTCTGTAACATTAACGTTATCCTTATTCCCATTTCGCAGATGTGAAAACTGAGCATGGAGAAAAAGTAACTGGTCCACGTTCTTATTGTTAATGGTAATTAGCAGAGCTGATAGCTGAAGCCAGATCTATTTTATTATAAATCCATACCACACTTAACGGTCCTTGGGGCCCAGCTGTTTCTCAGTGGTCCAAACTCTCAGCTCTTGCAAACCAAAACAAAGCGATCAACATGTTTTAGTATTAACTCTCTGCACGGCGTGTCTTTATGTGCTGCTGTTCATTCCATGCCCTTTGGATGTACTGTCGCCTTGTATTATTATCTTTCATGTGTACTCTTGTATATTCTAAGTATTAATCGAGATGTTAACTCTGTCTTTTCCATCTTTGTTCTTCCATACTTAGAAGAATCGTATTTCAGGTCATGTCGAGATGCTTGTTGATGGTGGCTTCCTACCTCTCTAGGTTTTTCAGACAATCTCTGCACAAATTAGGCCTTTCTGCCCATAGAGTTGTGTGTACAGACATTTTTCTCACAGCATTCTTTACAAGAGAAAAACATAAAAAACAAACAACAAAAATTCCACAAGGAAAAAGTGGTCAAATCAACTATGTGGTCAAATCTGCATGAGGGAACTGTTAAAAATCATGTTTTCGGAGACTACTGAATAACATAAGAAAATGTTTGCCTAATATTATAATATACTTTGCATTTATAACAAAGGAAAAGAGCTTAGAGAACATATACAAAAAAATGTTGACTTTTATCTGTAAGAAGGGAGATGAAACTACAGAGAATTTTTATCTTCTCTTTCAGAACATTAACTCCTTTTCTGGTACTCCGTGTGGCTACTCATTTCACTCCTGTGAGCTTCGTTTTTCTTTATCTATAAAATAGGAGCCATATTAATTTCTTCATAAGACTTTTGTAAATAATTAAAACTTTTCCAATAAGTGCTTTGTAAATAAATACCAATAGTGCCTGGCCAGTGTGGCTCAAATGTTTCTATCTCTCTATCCCTCTCCCTTCCTCTCTCTCTCTCTCTAAAAAAATAATAAAAACATATTTTTAAATATATAAATACCAATAGTATTAAGTTATATGCTAAGTGATTATATGATCTTTATACAGTTTACATAAAGACTTGAGAGGAAATGATGCCCTGTCAACTAACAGTGAAAATTTTAGTAAAATTTGTATCTTTTAAAACTCTACAAATATATCCTTTCTTTTAAAAACTAAGACTTTAACTTATATCCAGTGAATTACTATGAAATGATTCTACATGTAGAATACAAAAAAAGAAATCTATCTACTAGTATATCAATAACCTAATAGTCCAGTTTTTGTTTTGTTTTTATTGAAATGGGGGCTAGATTTAGCAAAATAATAACCTCAGGGCTCTTTTTGCTTTGCTGTTCACACAGTCAGTGTGGCCCGTAAGGGCCAGGCATGACAAGGAGCTCCTCACCAACCTGGTGAGGCATCACACAGGCCCCAGACAGAGCAGGGGCAGGCCACAGTTGAGAGGTCAGCCAGGCTTCTCAATGGTGGGAACACCTCCAGGATCAAAATGCCACACAGAACAGCCCTAACACAGGCACCATGGGCTACCACAAGCAGTTTCCATTTCTGGAACCTCTACCTCAGAGCCTGGTCCTGCCCGAGCTCCCAGGCTGGCGTTCCCTCTCCTCCCTCAGCCGTCCTCCATCACATTCAGCTCTCAGTGTGACAGCCAAAGCACTGGTGAGCGTCAGTCCCGAGAGGAGCTCCCTTCCATCCCACACACATGCATTTAGCACTCTTTCTGTGCCCAGCATCAGACACCTCCACACTTTAAACCCAAGTAATTTTTACAACAGCTTTCCCTTCTCTCCATTTCATCTCCTTTCCACACAACCCAGTCATCTTTAACCTCATTGGTAAGTGACCAATATTCCCATATCTCACCAAACATTTAGTGGTTTAAGCTCTACAAAGCAGGAAGAAAAGAATCCATCTCAATCACCTAGTGACACCTCAGCCACCCAGAATCCTTTGGAAAAAGCCAAATCTCCTAGATGACTGCAAGTCCTACTCCTTTAAGCATCAACACTTTAAAGACACTCGTGGTTTTGAATGAAAATCATTCTCCGTTATAGTCTCTGCTCTCTACTTTCTTAAACAGATTACATTTTCTTTTCTTTTCTTTTTTTTAAATATATTTTATTGATTTTTTACCAGCGGAGGGAAGGGAGGAGGGATAGAAGAGTTAGAAACATCCAATGAGAGAGGAACATAGGTTCAGCTGCCTCCTGCACACCCCCACAACTGGGGATGTGCCCACAACCCAAAGTACATGCCCCTTGACTGGGAATCGAACTGGGGACCCTTTTGGTCCACAGGCCGATGCTCTATCCACTTAGCCAAACCAGTCAGGGCCAGATTACATTTTCTGATGACTCATCCTCATGTACACTAGTAACGGCCTCCATGGGGACTGTTGCATTGGGTGAGACTCTTTGCACATAGATTTGTTAGCTCCGCACTGCTCTCTTCTGAGGAGTCAGTTTTTCTGTTCCTTTCCTTTAAGGAGCTCACTGTTTCTGCTTCCTTCTACCCTTCCAACTCCCTTTTCTAATCCACTGCTAGTAATGAGCTGGGTGTTCAGAATCCAATGATTAAAATGTGTTGGTTTTGCCCAGTCAGCATGGCTCAGTGGTTTAGCGTGGACCTATGAACCAAGAGGTCACAGTTCAACTCCCGGTCAGGGCACATGCCTGGGTTGCAGGCCCAATCCCCAGTGTGGGGCATGTAGGAGGCAGCCAATCAGTGGTTCTCTCTCATCATTGATGTTTCTATCTCCCTCTCTCTTCCTCTCTGGAAATATATACATATATATATAGATATATATATATATATATACATATACACACACACACACACACACACACACACACAAATATATATGACATCATTTACACTAGCACCAAAAAAACACCAACTAGCACTAACTGGATATTTTCGTTAAAAATAAATAAATAAATAAATAAATAAATAAAATGTGTTGGTTTCAGTGTATAGGAAAGAGTAGAATCTGAAGGCCTCCGCCATGAGTAAAATGACCCCACCTCAGCTCATCAATGTGATGCCACCTATTTGGGCTGCTCTGAGTCTTATCAGCCTACTTCCTGGTTCTTACTATGTTCTGGGTAGATGATTCAAAACATATACTCTCTATCTCTCTTCCTTCCCGCGGTGAAGAAATCAATAAAATATATTTTAAAAAAAAATACGGACTCCCCAATGACCCCTTGAGGAACAAGTCGGTGACGTTAAAGGACCACACCTATGTAGCAAAATCTGAAATTTTAAAATTAAAACAACAAAAAAAGAAAACAGAGAGCAAGAGTAAGGTTGTTTTTTTTGTTTTGTTTTTTATTCTTTCCTATCTGACTGGTTGCTCCAAATTTTCAAATATTTACCTCCTCAATTAAAACCTGTCCCATAACTTCAGAGGGTAAAAAAAGACCACCAAAGTGCATGATGGAAAATTGTAAAAGTTCATTTAAAGATAATGTAATAAAGGGAGATAAAGATGATTCCAGACATAAGAGTGGACATAATGTATTCTGAACTCATTCAATCATAAAAATAAAATTCTATTTTGTTTCAGGGCTAAAGTGGATAAGAGGGCAAGACTTGTTGCTATAAAACACACCTCCAACTTTTCAGGATTTACAAAACCCTTCTTTAGGGACACAAAGTTGTATTTCCCAGTTGTCTCCTCAAACTCTTCAGAGCTATTTGTTCTCATTCATCTTAACAAAAATCCTAGTGCAAACTCTGACAGTTTGTTCATTTAATAACATTCACCCAGGTCTTACTACGTGCCTGCCACTTTCCAGGGGAGGCAAGTAGTAGCCCTTCCCTTAGCTTTCAATCTCCTTCTGATTGTTGTGAGAATTCTTCCTAACTGTTAGCTCACAAACTGACCCCAATACACAGAGGGCAAAGAGAGACCAAAGAAAGAGGCAGGTCGCTCCAGATTGTAGCTGGCGGCTTAATAAGCAAGGGGATTTACTTACAAGGCTTGTTTTCTTGGGTGGCCACAAAACAAGTAGACCCTGGCATCATCCCTCCAGAATCTTAAAAATGTATATTAAGGCCTTAACTGGGTTCAGTCACATATACCGTCCAGATGGTCTCAACAACACCTTACTCTCTCAAGGCTGCGTCCTTGAAATCAGCACTCAGTATGGGAACAGTGGGCAGAACGTACATTCCAAGGACAAGGGAAGGAGTGAGGCGCCTCCGATTGCTCGGTTCAGCTCACAAGTCAATCGGCAGTTACGTTTCCTCAGTTACCGCCTCCAACACTAACAGATAAACAAAATTATATATACAAGCTTGTTCAATTCAGTATTCTTTAAAATAGCAAAACGTTGGAAAGAATCTAAATGGTCTAAAACATAATTGATACAATAGAATATGATGTGGATTCCATAGTTATTGACCCAGGAATATATTTACCTTGCATTAATAAATGAGAAATATATATATATATTACAGAGTGATAACTACAGCATAATCACTTTCATAGTAGTATATTATTTATAAACATATGGATAGATTTGGGGGCCTGGAAATCATACACCAAAATAGGTGACAGAATTGTGAGTGCCTTTCATTTTCGCTTATCTGTATTTTCTAATGTTTTTCTAAATGATTAGGGATATGTGAAATCAACCAAAAAGTTTGTGAAATAATTTTCTCTTATCAAAAGACAATTCCATTGTCTTGTCAGTCACTGAAAACCTTACTAAAGTTTGAGAGAGCCTCTTCCTAAAATAAGTGTATTAAATCCAAGAGACAGAGGTCCCAATACCCTTTCACCACTATGCTAAACTGCCATAGGAAATGTGGTTGAAGAGGCATGCTATCCAGATTAAAACAACAGAAAAGGCTTTTTGGAGTACAATAGCAGCAAATGTTACCAGAGAACAGATTATGAACACATTAATGATACCCTAGAGTGATTCCACCATAAACTTCCAGCTGCAGAACAGTGGGACCTCAAAACCCCAGGCTCTCCCAGAGAAGATGGTCTAAATAAAAAGGATCTACATAATTCAGAAACCTCAACATGCTAAGCTAGAAACTAAAACACAGATAACTGACTGATATATATCACCCCTAACTGCCCCCCCAACCCCCGCCAACCTGATCGCCCCTCACTGCCTCTGCGTACTGGCCTGATTACCCCTAACTGCTCCCCCTGCTGGCCTGGTGCCCCCAAATGCCCCCCCTG
>NW_005871048.1:41942282-41994902 GCF_000147115.1 Myotis lucifugus | reverse complement strand
AATTTAGTGGGGGGGGGGGGGGGGTGGTTCAGAGGGTATAGGCAACTCTCTGTATCTCCCCTCAAATTTTCTGTAAATATAAAACTGCTCTAGAGTGTATATTAAGTTTTAAAATAAAAAAAATAAAAAAATAAAAAAGCTCCACAGATGATGGGGAATAAGGCTCACTACTAAAGAAAGTAGACTGAACAAAACACAGTGAACTTCTGTCTAGAACTATAGCAATGTTACTTGATTTTTTTCTATTATTATCCCCCTAAGGAGAAATTTTTATTTGAATTTTCCCTAAAGAGATAAGTTAAATGCTAAGGAATAAGATTTTTAGGGATAGGGTTGAGCTTGGAAGGGGCACTATAATATCTAAGAATTTTATCCTCTAAGAATCACTTTTACCTCAATGGGGCCAATATTGCCCCTGTTTAAAATACATGAGCCATAGTTTTAAACCTCACAGTGCTGCCAATAAGAACTGAGCCAAACTGCTCCGTGGCCATTTGACTGGTCCTTGGGTACTCCGCCATTACTATGGGGCAGGAACCCCCACCAGCAATTTAAAGCCCGATTACAGATTGGGGATCTGAAGAACGGTCGTGGGGCAGGAGACTGTGAAACTGCAGGACAAAGAGACAGATGCCGAGAGATGGGAGAAAGAAAGAGAAACAAAAAACAAAAAAGCCCTATCTAAAATAAGTGGAGAACCAATGTTCCAAAAACAATAATTGGTTGCTAAGACAGAAAAACCTGCAAAATTAACCATCATACACTCAGTCTGGAAAATTAACTTTATAGAAAAGCTTAACAAAGACTTTAAATTAGAAACATTGAGCATTTGCAAAGAGAGAAAGGAAGAAAGATAAACAATTCAGCATAACCTCTACTTTAAAGGAATACATTTTCAACAAAAACAAGTAAAAACTGAAACAAGAATAGGTGCATATTTAAAAGAAACAATTCAAAATTTAAAAAGGAAATATATAGTGATTGAATTTTAAAAACACAATAAGCAACCCAGCCAGTGTTCTCAGTGGTTAGAGTATCGGCCTGAACACTTGGTCTTGGATTCAGTTCCCAATCAAGGGCATGCACTGGTTTGCAGGTTCAATCTCTGGCCCCAGTCCGGTGTATGCAGGAGGCAACCAATCAATGTTTCTCTCTCACATCAATGTTTCCCCCCACCCCCATTCCTCCCTTCCACTCTCTTTGAAATCAATGGGAAAATTATCCTCAGGTGAGGATAAAAAAACAAATATACAATAAACAAAACTGAATTATTCTCCTCTCTAGACAGAGACAGGTAAGTAGGTAGATGATTGATAGATAGATAGATAGATAGATAGGTAGATAGATAGATAGATAGATAGATAGATAGATAGATAGATAGATAGATTTAAATGAAACATGGAAGATAAATTCAGAGAGTCTAACATTTTCATGAATAGGCATTCCAGAAGAATAAACTGAAATGAATAATAGGGAAGCAATATTTGAAATAAATGTGTTGATAATTTTCTAGAATTAAACAAACAAAAAAATCTGATGAATTATCAAATCAGTACAATCCAAATACTAAGCAGAGCAAATACAAATAAAACCAAACTTGGACACACTAAAGTGAAACTGTAGAAGTCAAGAGTAAAGAGAAAGTCTTGAAACCTCTAAGGAAGATAAGACAAGTAATCTAAAATGGAGTGACAGTTTTACTGACAGCAGATTTCTTGTTAGCAAACTTAGACATTTGAAGTTAATGAAATATCTTTTTGTTTTTTCATTTATTTCAGAAAGAAAGGTAGAGGAAGAGAGAGATAGAAACACATGATGAAAGAGAATCATTGATTGGCTGCCTCCTGCATGCCCCTCACTGGGGATCAAGCCCTGGCCTGGAATGGAACCATGACCTCCTGTTCATAGGTCAATGTTCAACCACTGAGCTACACCAGCTGGGCTAATGAAATATCTTAAAAGTGCAGAGAGGTGGTCATCTAAAGTGTTAATATAAAGGAGAACATGGATGAGACGTACATGAAAACTGTATTTTCTCTGCAAATTTTTTGTAAGTCAAAAATAATTTTCCAAAAAGTTTAATTTTTTTATTGATTTTAAAGAAAGAGAAAAATGAGAGAGGGAGAGAGGGAGGGAGGGAAAGAGAGAGGGAGGAAGGGAGGGAGGGAGAGATATTTTTGTTTTTCCACTTATTTATGCATTCATTGGTTGATTCTTGTACATACCCTGACAGGAGACTGAACCCATAACCTTGGCGTATCGGAATGATACGTCAGGGTCTAGAAATTTATTTTTTCTTTTTTAAGTGCAGAGAAGGGGGGGGGGGACTGTTAAGCTAGAATTTACAGCCAACCAATCCATCTGCCAAAGGCATTAAAATAATTATTAAAGGTTATACATCAGCAAGAGGTACATTAAGCACAAGAAAAGTTATAGGATTACAAAGAAAAAAATAAGCTTAGACATTGATCAATTTAATTTTTCTTCCTTCCTTTCTTCCCTCCTTTCTTCATGAATAATTCAGTCCAAAATCTATTAGGTGGGCCCAAGCAAGGTAGGTATCAGGGGGCCATGGGGAAGGAAGTGACAGCTGCTAGGCATGGGATATTGAAGCTTGAGGAAAATGAGATCATCTGCGCAGCCTAGTATGGGTTGTCCAAGCTGAACAAGGTAAGAGGATGTCCACACAGGAGACAGGTGGTAGTAGCCCAGCACGAAGGGTCAAAGCCCAAGTGTCGAGTGAAGAGAAGATCTGGGGTGGGGTAGTGGGGGACAGAGTGGCAGTGGAGAGAGACTGGTTATAAGTAAATATACTGAGAATAATAAAAGCCAGGTTTTTCACTGTCAGAGAAGAGAGTTGCATATAAGGAGAGAAAACTAAGGTAAACTCTATGATGGTTTGGAATTGGATGTATTGATGTTAAGTCGTGGTTTTCAGTGTGTGTGTAGGTATATGTGTACATAGCTCTGTCCAATGAGAGGGTCTATGAGCATCAACACCCTAAAAGCAATGAGCACACATAGTGCCAAATCTTGTTTTCTGAATACCATTCTTCACTAAAAGGAACCAGGACTTCTTGGAGAAATGGCTTCTCCCAGGGCTTGTGCAGGAAAAGCCTTCATAAAATACTGTGTTAGTCTAGAAATTAAGTGTTTGTGTTCATGGAAATGTAAATTGGTAGAGCTACTAATAGGAGGTTCCTCAAAGAGTTAAAAATACAACTACCATATGATCCAGCAATTCCACTTCTGGGTATATATCCAAAGGAAATGAAATCACAATCTCAAAGAGATATTTATACTCCCATGTTCATTGCAACACCATTCACAAGACATAGAAACAACCTAAATGTCCATTGACAGGTGAATGGATAAAGAAACTGTAAAATGAAAGCTATTCAGCCATGGAAAAGAAGACAATCCTGTTATTTGAGACCACATGGATAAGCCTTGAGGACATTATGCTAAATGAAATAAGCCAGACAGAGAAAGATAAATAGTATGGTCTCACTTATATGTGGAATCTTAAAAAATCCAGAAACAGAGAAGAATGGTGTTTGCCAGGGGCCAGGGGGTAAAGGAAATGAGGAAATATATATAGATCGAAGGGTACAAACTTTCAGTAAAAGAAGAAAAAGTTCTGATTATCTAATTACAATATGATGCCTATAGTTAATAGCACTGTATTGTATACTTGAAATTTGCTAAGAGAGTAAATCTTGTGTTCTCACCAAAAAAAATAAAAGGTAACTATGTGAAGTGATAGATATTTTAATTAACTTGATTTGGGTAATCTCACAATGTATACATATATCAAATCATAACATTGTACACCTTAAATATATATTTTTATTTGTCAAATAAAGCTAAAAAAGTAACAACCAAAAAAATGGTCCAAACTATCTGCAAAGTAATCTTAACCTTTGTCTATATATTTTATTTAAAAGTATAAGTATGGTATTTTGGAAATAAGCACATCAATATTAAAAAAACAAACAGGCTTTCTATGTGAGGAAAACTAAATGCAAATATAAACCCAACGAATTTGAATAAAACTCAATGCCTTAGAAAAGACCTTAAAAATAATGGAGGGGGGAGGAAAACAGTCTCTTCAACAAATGGTGCTAAGAGAACTAGACATCTGCATGCAAAAAAAATGATGTTGGACCCCCCCCCCTACCTAACACCATATATTAAAGATTTTAACTGATAATGGATCAAAGACCTAACTATAAATGAAATATCATTCAACCATAAATAATGAAGTACTGATACATGCTACAACATAGATAAATCTTGAAGATATTACACTAAGTTAAAGAAGGCAGACATAAAAGACCTCATATTGTATGATTCCATTTATATGAAACTAGAGGCCCAATGCACAAAATTCGTGCAAGAGTAGGCCTTCCTTCCCCCAGCTGCCGGCACTGGCTTCCCTCCAGCACCTGGGACCCAGGCTTCCCTCGCAGCCCCAGCTTCGTCCAGAAGGTCATCTGGAAGGATGTCCGGTCTAATTAGCATATTTTGCTTTTATTATTATAGATATCTAGAGGAGCTAAATCCATTGAGTCAGAAAGCAGATTTTTGATTGCCAGAGGCTAAAAGGATGGGGGAATGGGGAGCTAATGCTAAACGAACACAGGGTTTTCATTTGGGGTGATGAAAAATTTCTGGACCAAGATAGTGGTGACAGTTGCACAATATCATGAATGTGCTTAATGCCACTGAGTGGCACACTTTAGAAATTATTACAATGGTAAATTTTATGTTTCATGTATTTTGCCATAATTAAAAAATTAAATGAGGAAAATAAAATGATGGAGGCATGTCAAAAGAAAACAGAAACCAGTTTGAAGCACTCCCCACTGGCCCATCTGGGGGAATTTGAGCATCATAGTAAATGTAACAGAAATAGACTATAGACCAGTGATGGCGAACCTATGACATGCATGTCAGAGGTGACACACGAACTCATTTTTTTGGTTGATTTTTCTTTGTTAAATGGCATTTAAATATATAAAATAAATATCAAAAATATAAGTCTTTGTTTTACTATGGTTGCAAATATCAAAACATTTCTATATGTGACACGGCACCAGAGTTAAGTTAGGGTTTTTCAAAATGCTGACACGCCGAGCTCAAAAGGTTAGCCATCACTGCTATAGACCATTGAAGGCCCAAAGACAGACTAGTAATAGAAATAGACTAGAGACCATTGAATTAAAAAGAAATCCATATATGCAAACAGATATATGTTTCTAAATAGGGAAAGAAAAAATTTTCCTTTCAATAAAATGCCAACTCATCTTTGTAGAAGGAATGATAGAATTAGAAAACAACCATTTGGTAACCATCATAGTAATAATGAATCTAGTCAAGAAACATCAAGGGATAATAGTTGGTAAAGTTTGATGAGACGAGAAATACATACAGTCTCAAAGTACTTTCTCACAAAATGCTTATTAATTACAAAAGGAAAGTAAATAGCTTTATAGTGGAAAAACCTGATAGACATACCCCCTTTATCAAATAATCAAAGTTAACATCACCAGTAATGGGACAAATCAAAAGCAGGTGCCACCTGACAGGAGGCAGTGAGAACACAGCATCTCTATCATCAGTTAGGTATGTGAACTTGGCCAAATAATGCACCTTTTTATACTTCTGTTCCTTTATCTGATATCTCATTTCCATTCCAGTGCTAACTTCCTACTCTCCTAATACTTATAGAACTAATCTAAATATATGTCATCTGTTCGGAACTTGACAAGGGGAGGTAGAAACTCTTCTCTCCGTTTAAGTGGCTGATGTTCTTATATAAGTAAATCAGGCATAAAGTGTGCAAAATGACATATATAGCAAAACTTATGAACTTGATCTAATTTTACAGGGAGTCCTGGAAAAGTCAAAAATTGAGAGTTTTTAAAACAATAATATTCTTTCTTTTCAAGGACATACTTGAGTTCAAACTAGGGTAGAAAAACGGTTATATGTAAATGAGTGCTTATATAAATAAGTGCTTGGAAGGGCTTTTCCCTTAAAACTGAACATGCCTCCTCCCACTTTGTGAACACTGTCCAGGAGCCTAGAAAAGTCTCTGAGGTATGAAGAAAGCTAACAAGCCTTTCAGTCAGGGCACTCACACTTTCCACTTCCTAAGAGCATCCTCAATACAGGACAGAAATCTCTAGTTGGACAGAAGTCACTGCTTTCAGAGGGGTCAGATTAATGTCATGTAGTTAAGCAGGAAAGAACGGTTCTGTCAAATAACTCAAGCCCTCACAGAGCAATTCAAATTATTAGCAGCCTCATAAATAAATCAGTCATATCAATATTCAACTGGCAGACCATCAAAAAGTCTAAACTGATCCTATTATACCATTTGGCTTTCGTTATCAGTTTTTACGCTAACAGAAACACATTAATTGGTTAATTAGACATCTTTATGGTTGGGAGAGCCAATTTGCTGTAATTATTTTTACTAAATTTTTATATTATCCCTTCAATATACAGAACCAACTATATAAGTTCAAACTCTCAGCATTACTAACAGTTCTGTTAAAGAATAAGTTACTAGCTCATGTTTCTTGTTTAATTATTCTTCCTTCCTACACTAAAAACATACACTAATTATAGTACCTCTCAATCAGTTGGGCCTGTTTCCTCTTTCATCACCTATGTCCAGTCAGTCAGAAAATACTGCCAACTCTTCCTTGTCAAATGTCTCAAGAATCCAATTCTCTCCTCCCGCAGCCAGGTCCTCATCACCCACACTGGGTTTAGCACAAAGACACAGCATCCACTATGGCTTTTCATGTCTGCCAAGACCTACTAACCAATCTGATGTGGCAACTCTCTCTCCAGCTTTCATTACTGCAAATCCGACCCAAATTATTTCTACTCGAGAGGTGGGGTTTTTTGGTTTTGTTTTAAAATATATGTTTATTGATTTCAGAGAGAAAGGGAGAAGGAGAGAGAGGTAGAAACATCAATGATGAGAGAGAATCACTGATTGGCTGCCTCCTGCACGCCCCCTACTGGATATCGAGCCCAAAACCCCAGGCATGTGCCCTGACTGGGAATGGAACCGTGACCTCCTGGTTCATAGGTTGACGCTCAACCACTGAGCCACACAAGCCAGGCTACTCAAGAGGTTTTTCAACTAGGTTCATGAGACAGGGGCAAGGCCTGAGGTAAGACCACAGCTTCTCTTCAAGTTGCCATTAATCTGTTGCGTGTCACTACTTTGGTACACACAGTCCTAACTGTACTACTATCCAGTCCACATTCTTCCATATTCCATTCTTTATGTATAAATGAATCTATTACATTACTAACTAAAAGTTGAATAACCCATATCTTCAGCATTTCCCTCACTAATAACTCCGGGTCTCATTTGCTGGCACCCTCTCCTTTTTTTCTGAAAATAGAGTACTCTAGACTCAGACCTCAGCATTCTTATCCTTTCTATTTTCATTTCATCTCTAGGTAATCTCATCTAGTCCCATAATCTCTTTATACTGAAAACTCCCAAATTTATATCTTCAGCCTTGTTCTTTCCTAAGCTCCCACCTCAAATATCCAACTGTATACTCAGAATTTTTCCTGAGCAATCAGGTATAAGCTTGTCCAAAGGTTTACACCATCTCAGTAAATGGTTATCACCATCCACCTAATTACTCAAGTCAAAAACTTTGAATTTACCCTCTACCCTTCCATTCACTTACCTCCTAACAATATATCTTTCTGACCTATATCCCAAATTCAATCTCTATTGCTGCCACTCTAGTCCAAGTTATTAACATTTCTCATCTGGATTATGCCATCGATTCCCTACTGGTGATGAGGTTCTGTCATTCATTCAGAATGACAGGTTTTGCTGAAAAAGAAAAGAAAGTTAACTTAACATGATGTACATTCAATGAAACCATATTGTTGTTGGAAATGACTACCTTGTTTCTTCCTTTTCTCATTCTCTGTACTTTCCTCTTTCTATGTGTATCTCCCTCCCTTTTTCTAACTCCTTTCCGTTTCTCTCCCTCCTCTTAATTTTCTCTTTCTCTATTTCTCTCCCTATTGTTTTACTAAACAGAATGTAGTGGGAAGATACTAGGCCTTAGAAGTAAAGGATCGCCGAAACTGGTTTGGCTCAGTGGATAGAGCGTCGGCCTGCGGACTGAAGGGTCCCAGGTTCGATTCCAGTCAAGGGCATGTACCTGGGTTGCAGGCACAATCCCCAGTGGGGGATGTGCAGGAGGCAGCTGATTGATGTTTCTCTCTCATCAATGTTTCTAACTCTCTATCTCTCTCCCTTCCTCTCTGCAAAAAATCAATAAAAATATATTTAAAAAAAAAAAAGAAGTAAAGGATCTATTCCTTTGGTCTGTCATGGTGAAGGTAGGTAATTATGAGGAAGTAAATTTGTACTTCTGGTCCTCAGTTGTCTCATCTAGTAAATAAAGAGATTATACTGGATAGTCTCTGAGGTCCCTTAAGGTTCTAGAAATCTATTCAGGTTATTTATTGAGTTATTGAGTAAAGTGCTATGTTCCTTGTTCTTAAAAGTAGGTAAATTCAATATTTTATATTTCCCTGAGGGGGGAAAGCAAATTAGTTTGGTGTTGGTTTTTTACAAAGCCTTCCATTGATCCTTTTCTATCATGGGTCAGTGGCTCTCAATAGAAAAAAAAAATACCCCTCTCCTTTGGCATACTCTATATGGCCAATATCTCTGTAGTTATTTCTGTCTTTGGGCCTTCCTCAGGACAAGCAGATCCCAAGAAGAAGCCAATATGCCACTTAATATGAAGGCTATCATGTTCTCTGTGCTGAACGTTTTTGTTTTGTTTGTTTGTTTGTTTGTTTTTTTCATTTAATCATCAAGACAAACCTACATAAGGTAGGTATTACATTATCACTCCTTTTCACAAAAGAGGAAACTAAGCTGCAAAGAAGTTAAGAAATTTGCCTAAAGATGCACAGCCAATGCATGGTGGAGCCAAACTTTGGACCCATGTCTTACTCAAAAGCCCATGCTCTGAAAGATTAGACTATACTACCTCCCTCCTGAGATGCTAAAGCCCTGCAGTCTCTCTTACAAGTCTCTATCTCCTTTTGGACTGACAAAACATGTGGCTTCTGATGTCTTAGACCACATCCTAGCCACTACCTGACCTGACAATGTCAACTAAACTACAAGGATTTTAAGAGCAGAGGCTAGTGATTTCTTATGGTACTGGTAGCAGCCATGTGGACACTCAGTAAATGCTCCTGACTGAGAAAGGCAAGCAATTTATACATGGTGAAAAGCAACTTACACAGCTAGAACTTTTTGCTTAATGCAAATTCTGGTGATGCAAAGGTTAGGATGAAGGAGAGATTGTGCTAGGACTAGAGATATGGCCAGGCTTCCCATAAAGTCTAATTCCATGACCTCATTATCATTTGCAGAAAATAGAGCTATTGGTAACCCTAGAGAATTACTTTAGAAAATGGCTAAAAAAATTGTTTTAATTAAGACTCTAGGTATTTAAGTGAAATATCAGGTCAGCACATTTGTGGAAGAATTTTTCTATTTTAAATGCTTCAATAGGTCTTCAGAAGTAGAATTTAATTTGCATGACCATTTCCTGAGCAACATCAGAACAGAATCAATTCTCAAGGTATCTTTTGTACCAGAGGAATTTATGAGTTTCCTGGCCAAGAGGACCAATTGGCAGAGTCTCTAAAATTCTGCCTCCCACCCCCATCTCTAAGAGAACTGTGCCTGGATAGATAGAAAACCTTGGATGCCTTTCCGGGACACTGGTTTGGTGCTGATAAAGGCAAAATGTTGTAGCATTGTGTGATGCCATTCAAATATCTTCAACCCATCCTTGGGATTGATTGTCTGTATCTCCTTAAAACAAAGAGTTTAGAAGGACAGAAATACCAGACTATTCTTTAGGATGTTCTTCACTTGGGGAACTGTAACATTGGTGAAGAAAGAGCATGAGCACCATCCGTAGACAGACACAACAAGGTCATCAAGGTGGTGGGCAGGAACTCCCAATGGAGGCCAGCCAACACCCAAATAGCAATAGCAGAACAGATGTTTGAGAGGTTGACAGTTTCCATGGAGAATATGTGCATTAACCAGAACCACGCCAAAGAAAGGAAGAGCTTGGAAAGTGGAAAAGGGAGGAAAAGATTGAGGTCCTATTGATTCCACCTGGTAAGTTCTCAAGGTTAAAACTATTTGTGATCATCACCTTTACCTTGTTTTTTCAAACCTACCCCCTCAAATTGGTGTGACCTGGAAAAAAAGAATTAGAAAAATTGTCAAATAACAGTATTATATCTACAGACAAAATATTGATTCTGGATATTTCTTCCCTTTCTTATACTTCCTTGGTAGGAACATTTTTCTAGCCTATCTAAGAGATGGCAGCAATCGAGCCTGTTCCTGATTTATTTTATCTAGTCAACTGCAACACACAACAAAACCTCACCCAAGAAACAATGACAACAGACATAAAATTCAGGTAAACAAACATAGTTTTTCTTTCTCTTTACTCAAAAAAGGTAATATTATTGACTCTACCTACCAAAAGAACATTATTTTATCCGCCCCTCAGAACTCTTTTTTTCCTGCCTTCTTTTAAAAACGAACTTTTAAATTCCAACTTTTCTTAAAGCTTATCGAGATGTGACATTCCAAGCAATCTCTGAGAAGTGTAAAGGTGAGTATAATAGCTGTGATTAACTCTGTTTATATACCAGACACACTTACATTTCACTATAAATATTCCACATGAAAACCTCTGAAAGAGAGCCAATTATGGTGAGAGGTTTATCTATGTGACATTTGTCAAAGAAAAAAATAAGCTTCAGTTTCTATTTGGAAAAATTATTTCCTGGGATGATGTAAGATTGTACATTTACCAACCGGAGAAAAAATGAGGAGTAGAGCTAAAATGATAAAGTGCATACAGTTTAAGTTGTAGGCCTCTCTCTGCCCCCTGAACCCCCATACTATCATAAGAACACAGAGTACACATACAAGAAATACTAGTTCGTATCATCTTCATTCCACCAGTAGCACTGATCACTGAGGGAACATCAGTGGAAACAGAAAATTTCCTATCACATGTGCTCTGCTATTAGAAAAATCCATTTTGTTCCTAACCTTACAGCTCAAAGTAAAATTACAATTTGAAATGAAAATCGTTCTTGCCCTTACAACTCTTACTTGGAATGTGTTACCTTCATTTTGTTGTTCCTCCACAACTTGTCACTTACTGTTAATTTTAGTTTTTAGGGGGAGAAAAACACAATTTTTCAGTGTTCCTGTTCACTTTTCTGTCCTTTTTGCCCCCAAGGCTCTTGATTACAAATGTAGCCTTCAATCAAACTTAGCAGATGAGTTTGAATACATATTGCAATGCTAGTTATAACCTCTGGGTTCTGGTCCTTTGGGGGCCCTGGAAGTTCTGCTAATCCAATCTTGAAAATCAGTCCTTTTAACCAAAGTGTTTCTCATAGGAACAGGACTATTAGACATTAGTACAGCCCTACCAATGACTTATAGCCAGCATCTGCTGTGACAGGTTTTATAGCTTCTATTTTGATTGGTCAATGACCAAGCTAATTCAGCTGTTAAATACTTTTTAACATCCAGAATATAAGTCAAAGAAAATCTTTCTTAAATTCACTATCAAACCCTTTAAGAATAGAATATATCTACCAGACAACTGAGTTCATTAGCTCTTTATATCCTTACAATATCACTCCACTATGTAAAAAATAAATAGCAGTTTTTCCACATATCTTTTTCAGCTACCATCAAACCTTCACAGCAAAGCCTTGGGTAAGACTTAGCTACACCTACTACCTTTATCACCTCACCTTCCATTTATTCTCCCAACCCCATTCCTCACTATCGCATCTTGTCTCCCACTAGCATCTACTCCTATTGCTCCCCAGAAAGTGCTCTTAAGAGGTCACCAATGATCTTGATTGCTTACTCAGTGGGACCTTTTCTGTCTTTATCTCAATTGATTTCTCTCAGTATTTCACCCTATTGACCACTTCTTCCTTCTTGAAACTCTCCTCCCATGGCTATTGGGATATTTCCCCTTGACTTTTCTCATATCTCTATTTCTCAACCTTATAACTGTCCCTTTTCTCCAAAAACACCTGAAACATTGGTATTCTGTAGATCTTTGCTCTGTCTGTACTCTCACTTAGGGTGATCATATTCCCTACTGCCTCTATATCAATATGCAGTATTGCAAATGTACAAAGTAAAACTCAGCTTTTCCTTAAAATCTGGTACTCAGTCTACAGCTCCTAGTTCAGCAATGACTCCACCAACCAACCAACCCATCACCCAAACCCAAAATCTGGCTATTACCCCTGACTTCTTCCCACTAATCCCCATATCCAATAGCTCAACAAATAATTCCAGTCTATTTTACCTTCCTAGTATGTCCAGAATCTTTCACAGCTATTCATATATCACACAAAATTCTGCATACAATTTCAGGGTATATCTCTACAGACATCCAAAGAATCCATAAATCCAAGATGTCATAGAGAAACATGTGAGGTGGATCAGAGGTGGTGGGAATGTATTTGTTTCAGACAAAAAAGGAAAGTTTCCGTACATTACATGAAACTATATATCAGAGTCATTAAAGGGCCAAATAATTTTTTAAACTACAGAGTATTAGGGGAAATATTTTTATAACCTTGGAACAGGTATACAATTATTAAACCATATAGGAAAGTACTGACAGATTCAACTACATAAACTTCTGGGTAAAGTAAGACACCATGGATATAGGAAAAGACAAGTGTCAAAGTACATAAAACATGGGAAATATATATAATCCATGCCATTTATATCCATAAGATACCTAAGAAGTGACTATAGTCAATAAAACAAACAACACAATAGGAAAAAAATGTGCAATGGACAAGAACATTTTACAGAAGAGCAAATTGCCAATTAGTATAGAAAAAATGCTCAACCTTTACCAATCAAGGAAACACAAATTAAAACAACTAAATCATTCTTCATCTACCACATTGGCAAATATTAACAAGATTGATAGTGTCCAGAGTTATAAAGGATATGGGAAAAATGGATACCCTCATACCCTGGTAGGAAGGCAATTTGGCAACATCTGTCAATATAAATATCCATATAGTTCTACCCAGAAGTTCCACTGGTAAATCTCTATTCTAAAGAAATATTTGTACCTGTGCACAAAGAAGCATAAACAAGGATATTCACTGCAGTGTTGTTTATCATAAAGAAGCCTAATGCCCACCTAAAGGAGAGCCATATTATAATGTAAAAGAATACAGCTGGGCCCTGGGCATGTGGCTCAGTTGGTTGGGCATCATCCCTTGCATGGAAGGATTGCTGGTTAGATGCCCGGTCAGGGGCACATGTCCAGGTTGGGGGCTCAGTTCCCAGTGGGGGAGCACGCACAAGGCAGCCGATTGATGTTCCACTCTCACATTGGTGTTTCTCTCCTTTCCTCTCTCTCTCTAAAAATCAATTTAAAAATCTTTAAAAAACAAAAAGAATGTGAATCTCAGAGGGAAGGCAGAGGTGGATGGATGGGAAGAGACCAATCAAAGAATTTGTATGCGTATATGCATAACCATGCACACAAACAATAGTGTGGTCAAGGCTTGGGGTGTCGGGTTGGGGCAGGCTAGAAGGGGTCAATGGGGGAAAAAAGGGACGTATGTAATACTTACAACAATAAATATTTTTTTAAAGAATGCAGTTGGTCTAAGACATATTGCTCAATGACAAGACAATGTGTATGTATAAAATATCCCATTTGCTTTTTTAAAAAACCTACACACTTCAGTACAAACATATACTTGGGCGTAAAAAGTCTGTGTATTCTGAAAACAGCAAATAATGGTTACCTCTGGGGAGGAAAGAAAATTCAGGAGGGTGAGAAGATGAGATATTTACCTTCTATAATAACAAAAGCATAATATACTAATTAGACCGGACAGCCAAACAACCTTCCAGATGTCCTTCCGGACAACCTTCCATCAAAGCCAGGGCTGCGAGGGCTGAGGCAAGCCGCCGCGGCTGCGAAAGCCAAGCCCCTTGCACGAATTTCATGCATTGAGCCTCTAGTTTATTCTATATTCTTCTAGATTGTTTGAATACTTTACAACTAGGATAAATGAAAGTGTGGCAAACTTTTAAGAGAATGTTCCATCTTATTGCCCAAGTCCCTCACTCCTTCTGAACTCTGGAATGTCTCACAATTTTGCCTAATCTCTACTGTTCACTGACATTTCATTTAATCCACAAATTGTATACTTTCTCCCAAGTCCACACCAGAGCCAGTGAGTCCTGTGGGTGCCCATCACGGCCCTGTCACCTGGAGGTGGGGAGTAGCGTTACTTACCCACTGCAATTCATGGCAGTATCACATAGAAACAAGAGACACTGACCCCACGTTCTGTTTATGTCATTTATTTTGTTCTCTTTGAGGATTTGCAGCGTCTGTACTCTGCAAAATATTTATTGTTGTAAGTATAAATTGGTAATGTTCACTGACAGGTCTGTACTCTGTATAAATTGGTAATGTTCACTGACAGGTCTGTACTCAGTTGTAAGTTAAATGACACTGCTTTCAGAACTTATGTGCAGGCTGTGAAATATGTAAGCTGGGAGTGTTCTCATTACCAAATGGGAAATAGAAATGATAAAATAAACCAAATTGCTTCTGGTAGAGAGCACTGCAGTAATCTGCCGTTAATCCCTCTGCATCCCAGAAATAAACTATTAATTTCCCCTCTGGATTTCCTCAGGATAACCAGGTTCTAATCCATAAGAGTTCTTTCCCTCCCACTTCCAATTACCAGCGTTGAGTTTGTGATTCTGGAGAGACATTTTACCGGCAATGCTTTAAATGCCCAAATAAATGTCATCCTCCTGTTAACACTGTGGCCTCTTAATAAATTTTCTAATGTTGATTGATAGATAGATGATTGATAGATAGGCAGATAGATAGATCTTCCTGAACTACTTTTCAACCAGTCATATTTTCCCCGATATTAACTCTTCTGATAAAATCTGACTTAAATTTTTATCTTCAAAAACCTAGGTATATTTCATATAAGCAAAAAGTATTGCAATAATGTACGTGGGGGTTATGTCTCGGCGTTAAGGGCAACATCGATGTTTAGCATTTCCATTTATGAGGAGAAGATACAGACATGGAAAGGCTTAGGTTCCTGGGATTTACAGCAAAATCTGAACCTGGAAATACTACAAGGTTCATTTTTCCTTTCCTACACACAAAACTGGTACCCACCTATGGCTCTAGCACATTCCCATAGCAATCACCCCAGACAGCCCTCAGGCTCAAGCCAGTCCGCACTGCTGTTCAAGTGCTCTCCCAAATACCCATAGGGCGTGGCAAAGTGCAGCTGATGGCCCAAGCAAAAAAGAACAGAACTCTAGGCCGTTCACCTGTTTCCAACCCCACCCCACTTCCCCACCCCCCGCCCCTCAGACCGAAGCCTTTGCAGGGCAAAACCTTGGAGGCAGTGCATTAACATAAATGTCCCTTTCTCCACAATAATGCCAATTGGATGATTGGTTTTCCTAGTCTACCCCTTAACACAGCTAAACCCTGCACTGTCGAGAGGCATCTATGAGAAACATGAGCCCTCTGCGTCTATGTCATGTTTATCCAGGGTGTGCAGACTACAGAGTGATTCCTATGTATCAGGGTCCATTTGCAAAGTGCCGCTCTATGCATGCCTCATGTGCAGTATGTGCTATTATAAGTAATGTGCCCACACGCTACAGATTTTAATGCATCCTAGAAAGCAAATTACTGTCAATGCTAAGTTATGTGACATTCCTGATATCAATTAGTTGGGCATGCATTTGAAGACCAACAAACTCGCCTCTATTGAACCGTGAAGGAACAGGAAAAGCATCAAACAATTATATAGACATTCTATAATTAGGGGTTGGGAAATGACTATATTGGAATCCTTTTCTTAGCATGGCTAACCTGCCAAAGGTTGGAGAGGTCATTTAGTGCAGCTCCTGCCTCAGCCTACTGCAGACTCCGGGGACCCATTAGCACAGTCCAACAGAAAGGAAAAAGACATATACCAAGAAAATACGTGTCTTTTTGCACAATTGACAGCTACATTTTTCCTAGGGCTACTCCACTGGAAGTAGAACAAGATGTCAAAAATAACTTAGGAGGAGAAGTTTAAAAAAAAAGCAGTCCCAGGGATATATAAGAAAGTTGGCCAAGAAGCAAGAAAGACAGAAGGGCAGCACTCAGTGAGCTCAGATCACCACTCACCTGGCCAGCGCGGGCTACTCTCCAGCCGATGCCAGTGCAATAGCTGGCAGTTGAAGGAGAAAACGAGGTTTCGAAACTATTTTTCTATTTTCATACTTCTCATTGTATTTAAGCCACGTTCCCTAGATGGCTTAAGCATTAATAGGCTAAAGCTATGCTCTAGTCTAGCATAACCTTGGGTTAATTATGTTCTTGGGGTTGCAAAGAACAGAAATAATTTTACTTAGCTACTTCAAGTCATGAGGATTCACTGTTGAGTTACACAGGGAATATGTGTGGATTCTCTTTACCTATCCACTTCCACTCGTACCACACCCTAAAGCCCCAAACTGGCTGGCTGATCTTCTCCATATTTCTCAGTTCAAATTCCAGAAAGAGTCTGTTTACCAATTAATTACTGAACTTCCATTGGTCAGAGCTTTTCCTGTCAGGTCATCCTACAAGCTACTCACCTGCCTATGAACTGAATGCCCTCCAGTCAGGTGTGTACCTCTAGTCTAATCAGCAGACACCCAGTACACAAGGTACAGGTTAGGGCAACTTCCTTTATCAAGGCACTGTGGACAAAGGCAGCTTTTCTTAGAAAAGGACAGTGGTGTCTCAAGCACACGTCTATATCAAACTGCCACTAAATACTTATGTAGAAATACACCATTGATTGGAGGCAATAATCTTCATAGGCACAGGACCAGCCTCATGGGCTTATGACCTGTGCAGTTGCACAGGGTCCCTGCACTTAAAAGGGCCCACACTTCGCTTAATATGCCACTGTGGCCATCTTGGCATTCTTAATCATTTTTGAACAAGGGGCCCTATATTTTTATCTTGCGTGTGGTCTTGGAAATTATGTAGCTGTTCCTGTACAGAAGTTTTTATTACATTACTAGAGGCCCAGCACACAAAATCGTGTGCAGGTAGGGTCCCTAGGCCTAGCCTGCAATCAGGGCCATCTTCTGCCCACTCGCCAGTCCCCAGTCCCGCCCCGCCGCCACCCACCCCAGTTCCCCGTTGTTCCCCGTTCACCACCCTGTGATCGGAGCCTGTGGGCCAGGGGGAGAGATCAAGAGGTGGTCAATGCACCTCATAGCGACTGGTCGAGCAGTCGTTCTGGTCATTATGCCATTATAGTTGCTGGGCTTTTATTATATAAGATAAAAAGTGAAGGGAGTTTCATAGAATCAATTTTGAATCCAAGGATTCTTCTGAGATCATTTGACAAGTACTCATTTGACAAATAAGAAAACTGAACCTGGCAGTGTGGCTCAGTGATGGAGCATTGACCCATGAACAGTTCCATTCCCAGTCAGGGCACCTGCCTGGGTTTCAGGCTCAATCCCCAGTAAGGGACGTGTAAGAGGCAGCCATTGATAATTCTCTCTCATCATTAATGTTTCTATCTCACTCTACCTCTCCCTTCCTCTCTCTGAAGTCAATAAAAATATATTTTTTTAAGAAACAAAAACTGAGGTCAAAGAAAGGATAATTGGCTTAATCAGGATCCCACAGTGAGTCCTAGTGATGTCAGATTGGAAACATTCTTCTCACTCTGTATCCAATCTTCTCATTCCTCCATGTGGCAGGCTTCCTAGCAGGGAGGACTGCCTGACACATGGTCTATTTTGCTAAAATATTTGATAAACTACTTAGAAATCTCATAAAATGAGGCTGATATAAAAATACAAATGGCAATCTTTCCTTGTTCAATCTTATAGCCTTTTCCTGTCTATGACCTTCTCAGAACAAACTCCACTGACAATCCCCAGAATCTAAAAATGAACGCTGGGTAGAGAAATGTAAACAAATAGAACCTCTATGGAAGATAATTTGATAATCAATATCAAAATTATAATATTCATAGCTCTCAACCCTGCAATTCCATTTCTACATGTAGTCTCACATATACACAACTATTACTGCATGTCTAAGACTATTCATTGTGGTGTTGCTTATAATAGAAGATTGGAAACAATCTAAATATCCATCAACAAAAGACTGATTTAAATCTCACCCATTTATGGATAATAAAGACCATAATAAACTTTTGAACAAAAATAGATACAGAGGCAGAGCTGCCTCGAACAGACTGTCGAACTACAGCGGGAAGGCCGGGGAGGGTTGGGGGACAGGAAGGCGGGGGGGGGGGGGTAAGAGATCAACCGAAGGACTTGTATGCATGCATATAAGCATAACCAATGGACATAAGACACTGGGGGGTAGGGGAGGCTGGGGGATTGTCAAGGGCGGGGGGGGGGAGGAGACATATATAATACTCTTTGTAATACTTTAAGCAATTAAAAAAAAAGACTGATTTAAAAAATAATAATAATAAGCCTGGCCGTGGTGGCTCAGTAGTTGAGCATTATCTATGAATCAGGAGGTCACGGTTTGATTCCTGGTCAGGGCATATGCCAGGGTTGTAGGTACAATCCCCAATCGTGCAAGAGGCAGCCAATCAATGTTTCTCTCTTCATTGATGTTTTTCTCTCTCTTTCCCTCTCCCTTCCTCTCTGAAATCAATAAAGATATATTAAAATTTAAAAAAAAATTTTAAAGATGATACTACATTCATGCAATAGACTATAATGTAACTCTTGGGAAAGAAGAAATTGACATGTATCTACTAATATGGAACAATTTCCAATATATTGTATTATGAAGAAGCAAGGTATAAAACAGTATACAGCATGCTTCTATTTGTGGGGGGAGTTATTTAATTATATATCCTATAATCACACACACACATGTTGGGGGGATTTGGGTATGCAGAGAATTTGGAAGTATATACAAACAAAAAAAAAGTGACTGCCTCTGAGGAAGGGACATGGAGGACTCAGGGATATGCATGTGGGGGAGATTTTTATTCTATGTCCTTTGTTCCCTTAAAATTTGTACTATGTGCACATATTATGTTTTCAAAAACTAATTAGTTACATTAAATTAGTGTCCAAAAGGGGACCTCATGACACTGCCAATATTATATCACGTCTACAATAAAGAGAAACATACTGCTGCTATCATTTTTTACAAAACTTTTGCTGGGGTCTTGTATTGAACTTACAGACAAAGAAAATTAAATTAGACTAAAAAAATCCTCTCTTTCCCCTCTTCTTCTCTATATCAGAAGAAAAATTTGAAACATTTTCAAAACCTGCAAAATCCATTGCTTATTTAGTTATTGGCAAAGCTGTGTGACACAATGGAGAAACAGAAATGTTCCCACTCTTCCTTTGGAAACTTGCCGATATCATCTCCAAAGTGTCCTGCAGACATTAACCACTGATGTTTTTCCAGTGCACCTACCATCAGTGTTCCTAAGCACTTTAACCAGAGTTTTATTTTGAACCAATAGTACAAAAGGGTACACAAATCTCCCTACTGCCCTGGTTTAGCAGAAGTACCTTTTTCTCAGATAAGAACAGAAAAGGTGAGCTTAGGCCTCCCAATGAAACCAACTAGGAAAACTTTGATTCCTAGTTAGGAGTGTCTTTCCCCCTCATATCCTCTTTGTTGCTCCACTCCCACACCAACTATTTATGTAACCCCCATGTGGTAGATCAGAGATGGCTGCACATTCTCTGACACTCCTCTCCTTGGGAGGTGGGATCTGTTTCCATCCTCCTTGATTCTGGACTGTTCTGTGACTGCTTTGACTAATGGACTATGGCATAATTGGTGCCATGCCAATTCCAAGTCCAATCTTTAAGAGAACTGGCAGCTTCCTCCTTGTTCGCTTGAGTCCTAAACAAGGCGCTATGCAAAAATCTAACTGTCCTCCAAAAGAGAGCATGTGGAGAGATGCCTTAAGACCACATGGAGAGGGAAAGGGGCCCAAAGCCATTTCTGTCAAGACATCAAGCATGTGGGTGAAATCATCATGGACCTTCAGACCATACCAGCCACCAACTGAAGAGTACCCAGTCAATGCCATGTGAAGCAGAAGAATCACCCAGCCAAGCACTGACCAAATTCCTGACCCACAAAATTATGAAATATAATTAAATGTTGTTGTTTTCAATGTTGTTATTTTAAGACAGTAAGTTTTGGGGTAGTATGTTATGCAGCAATACATAACCAAGATACCACACTATTGTTTTACTACACTTCACAGACACTGCTTTTTTATTTTTCCAATTGAAGGCAAGAGCCTCCACTAGCAAAAAGATTACAACTCACTTTATTGCAGTGGTCTGGAAGCAAACCTGCAATATCTCCAAGGTATGCCAGTATTAAACACTGACATCTTCAGATCTTTCATACTCAAAATTCAGTCTTTCCTACATTGCCTAGAATAGTGATAGAATCATCTCATGCCAGGCAGCCACTGCTATTAGAAGGAAAGGTCAAGTCCAAGTTGAAACAATAGAAGAATCTCTTCCCCACAGGGCTAGAGATGAGTCTACATGGCTAAGTTGAAAGTCAACCCCTGCCACCGAGTACTCCAGAAATCATAGACCACAAAGCCTGGAGTTTGCCAGCTCACACAGGTCCACCATCCCTGGCAGTGTCCTTTGACCTGCCCCATCTCTCTAATGCTCCAGCAAACTCACATCTAGCAACCTCATACCTACCACCTTGTGGTCATTCTTGGAGGTGGGATGAGAACCAGACCCTCTTACTCCAGCTTTGCCCTTTCAGGGTGGACCAAGGAAAGAAAAGCTAAGTCTTGGGAGGAGAGATTCCTGGGTCAACATCCCCAGCCCATATGACTGGCAGTTGCCACCCACTCTGTCCCATGTGCCTGTTCTCATCCACACAGAGGGAGGTGTCACTATCAGAAACCATAATTAGAGATATCATCATAGACTTTAGCTCCCTGAGAACAAATTCTTCCTTACAACATGCAAAGCTATTGTTCAATTTTCAAACATCCAACTAACTTCCAAACATGTGGTTGGGAACCCATTCGGTACAAAAGTAAGACACCACCTCTTCTGAATTGTAGGCATGGCCTTGAAATTCAAGAAAAGGCATTTCCAGGGTTGAGGCACGAATGGGAAACTTTAATATAACGTGATGAGTCTGGCAAACACAGGGTAGCAAGGTCCAGCATGTACAGAGGTGAGCATGGGCAGAGAACCTGTGACAATGGGAAAAGAGGAAGTGCAAAGAGGGTCTTCTCCCCTCCTGGTTCCTGCCTTCAAAGTGAAGTCCGTTCAATGTCATTGGAGACCTCTCCCCATTGTCTATGTAGACAAATTAAAATGGCGAGTTGACCACCTCAATAATCTGTCGTGATAGATAAAAAAAATGTGAATATAATTGGGGGGGAGGAAGGTGTCAGTTTGAGGGAAAAGAAAGGAAGAAAATTTAGAATGTTTCCAATTTTTCAGTAATTTTCTCAGTCTCTCACTTCAGATCATATATTTAGGGACAAATGCTTTCCAGAGCATCGTTGGGTCAGGTCTACAGAGGCAGGGGAGAGAAGGGAGGAGGGTAAAGCCACGCAGGTTACCTGTCTGGTTGCTTAGACGGTCCAATTTCACTAAGAATCACCCATACCTCTTCATTCCTTCTGCCGTGTTTGCCTGACCTTTTTCAATGTCTTTTTCTGTTTTCCATTGCCCTGAGGGAGTAATCTAGCCACTCAGGCTTTCTTTGCATGCAAAATGTAACAGTTCTTTCTTTCTTCTTTCAGATAAAGGCAGTCTTGGGGAGGGGAAAAGAAAAGCGCCTGGCTTCTTCAAATTAGCTCTGAAATAAAAGTCATCGCCAGATGTTATATAAAAGGTGACGTAATCCCAAAGTACTTCATTACATATGCAGCTCTGCTCTTCAGCCCAGGAGGAGTTTATTACATTTTGTCGATCCCATTTTCTATACCCACATCATTTTTACATAATTTTTTCCTGCCTGACAGACATCTTCACATTTTCACAGCAGCCCATCAAGACAGCATTACACCAGCACAGGGAAACGGGTTAGCAGTTTACAAATAATGGTGCTAATAAGCCAGATTTGTCCCTGAGATACAAATCAGGGGTAAATGGTCTATCCATGCGTGTGAGAAGCACATCTATTTTAGAATAATAGGGAAGAAAGCAGAGCACCATTCCAGCCGACACCGTGTTCTTTCAGAATCTATTCTGCAAGTAGGAAAAAGCGGGGGGAGGGGGGCGGAATGACGATCTCTAAACTTATTCTTGCCATTCTCTTCATTTTCCTAATAAAGTCCTGGCTTGTGGTGAAATAGGTAGCCATGCCAAATGCATTAAGGTCGGGACTTCTTATCTTTTTGATTGACACAAAATTTAGACGAAAACGTATCATTTGTACCAATGCAATAACTAGCTACCGAGATGCTTTAAGTGCAAACACTGCAAGACACTTCCTCCCACTCCCTTAGTGCTAAGCATCTTTCCTCCTCCTTCCCAGGCACTCGCGCCCACACTGCCCTCTGATGGTGAAAAGCAGCAGTGCGGGCTCGACGCTTCTTTCCTTAAGAGGGATGAGGACAGGTTGGAGAGAATGGCTGAGAGGGCATCTGCCTTAAGATCAGTGTAAGAAGTCAAGTACACTCAGCTCTTAGCTCCTAGCTGAACATAAACCTATCTGACTCAGAATTCCAGTGGGATAAGAAAGTGCCTGTAACTCCCACCCCAAGGAAACATATATCATTCATCTTAAGAACCTCCTTCAGTTTTAAGGAAAAGATCCCTATTAAAATGTTAAAATTAACTTTATGGTTTTAAAATGTAACTACAAACTTAGGGTAACATTGGTTCTCATTCTTTTATATGTATTTATTTATTTAGAGAGAAAGGAAGAAGGATAGAGAGACAAAAACATCGTTGAGAGAAGAACATCATCAATTGGCTGCCTCCTGCACGGCCCTTACTGGGGATTTAGCCTGAAAATGAGGTTTAATGCCCTTGACCAGAATCGAACCTGAGACCCTTCAGTCCACAGGCCAATGCTCTGTCCACTGAACCAAACCAGGTAGGGCCTCATTCTTTTATAAGAGCAGCATTTGAATATGGGACAAAGGGAGATGTGAAAGCTTCACAGAGGAACTATTCCCCCTCTACCCCTACACACACCTAGGAAACTGATACATGTCTGAGGATAACTAGCCCCCAACACAAATTTATTCTATTTCTTATTTTGTCCAAGGTCAGGACATTCCTTAGTTCTATAAGAAATTTGATTTGTAGGTTCAAATTCTTTTCCTTTTTTTAAAGTAGCATTTCTTTATATGAAGGTTGCTCATGCACAGGGTGGAGTCAAATAGTTCTACAACACTCATTCCAAAAAAACAGCCGTCCCCGCAGCCCCCACCTTCTGTTTCCTGCCCCCCAGAGACAGGTACTTTTAGCTCTTCTAACCGAATCATTTACTATTTGCCCCCATGTTTCTAAGTTATGTGTTTATGCTGCTACCTCTTCATATTTCAGTTTAATCACCTTATATTAACTGTGCACTAAGGGAGATGATATCACACACACACGACCCCATCACTCTTACATTCAGTATAATTTTGGTAAGATAAACAATCAATATTTACAGTACTATTACCATTAAATTCTCAACAACTAAGTCATGTGGTATACCATATTTATCTTTCCTTTCTCGAACAAGTTTTGCTTTTCCCTGGAACTGAAAAAAAAGTCTAAGTTTTCTATATACTTACTGAGTTTTGAAGGGCTGCCATAACAAAGTACCACAACCTAAGCGGCTTGAAACAACAGGAATGTATTGTCTCATCGTCCTGGAGGCTAGAGGCCTGAAATCAAGTTATCGGGGAGGCCATGCTCTCTGGAAGCTCCAGGGAAGTCCTCCTTTCCCCTTTCCTAGCTTCTAGTGTCTGTCGGCATTCGTTGGCATTCCTTGGCTTGTAGGCATATCTCTGCCTTGAGGTCACCTGGCTTTCCTCCCTGTGTATGTCTGTATTTTCGCACGGTAGTCTCACTTTCTGTTTCTCTCTCTGTTCCTCTTCTTTTCTTGTTATCAGAACATCAATCATCCTGGATTAAAGGCCTACTCTACTCCTGTATGACCTTACCTTAACTTACATCTTACTAACATCTAAAATACCAAAGGTTAGGCCTTCGACATGTCTTTTGGGGGGCACTATTTTACCCATAACATTTATCTCCACTAATTTTTTCCCAAACTGTCCAATTGTCTAAATCTCCTCTGAGTATATTCAAACATTTTCTGTTTCCTATCAGGCTTCATCTTCTATCTTGGTTCACACTCAAATGGACTTTTCCTTTATGACTGGCTACAGCTACAGCTCATGTTTTCTCAGGTTCCAATGCAAAACAGTGCATGTTTCTCCTTCAACAGTCCCACTGGCTCCATAGACTCACAAGCCAATCTCAAACCAACAGCTATAAGCAGGAGAAATGCTATGTGCATACTGGCTTAGGCCTGGGTCACATGTTCCACCCCTGGAGCTAGAAGTGGGCCAGCTTCATTTAACTACATGATCTCCACATGGAGAAGAGGTGAAGAGGTGATGGGCACCAAAAATAAGTTAATACCCACTACAGCCTGTTAATAAGCATGTTAAGAAGAGTCATTTTTTCCCAAGCCCAGAACACGATCCATAACCACCAAGGAGGAATCATGACCACAGTGTGTCTGTGAGGGTGTTTCTAGAAGAGATGAGCATTTGAATTGGTGGACTGCATTGAGCAGATGGCACACACACACACACCCCAATGCAGGGAGGCATCATCTATGCCCTTGGCAAACTCCTGGTTTTCAGGCGTTTAGGTCAAATTTGGAATCTCTAACTCTTAGGTCTTCAAATTTCACCACTGGTTTTTCTGGGCCTCCAGCTTACAGACAGCAGATCATGGGACCATTCAGCCTCCGTAATCACATGAGCTAATTCCTTATAATAAATCTGTGTGTGTGTGTGTGTGTGTGTGTGGTCAGAAGAAGCTAGGAAAAGGAAAAAAGAAAGCCAGGATAATAAGGACATAAAGAAAATGGAGAAAATAATATAAAATGGGAAAAGCTTAACCTTGGTGTGAGGACCTACACTATAGACCAGCTGCTTCCTAAGTCACTGCTTAAAACTGTTCACTCTCTGAAGTTACCTCTCTGGGCCTCAGTGTCCCTACCGAGAGAAGTGACCCAACACCTCTCGAGTCCCTTCAGTTCTAGCAACTGTGATCTTGATTCCTCCACAGGGACTATGGGATGGGTGCCACTCACTCTGTTAACATCCAGGTGACAGGTACCTACCTGGCAGGGTCCTCACCTCTGAAGGGATAACAATGAAGCAGCTCTTTGTAGGGGCTGGTTTTAAATGCTGCTTTTGCCAATAAAGTTATCTTCAGCATCCGGAAATCAGAGGAAGGATCCCCAGTGGGATTGGGCAGCTAAGTGCTAGATGTAAAGCTGCCAAACCATCAGGCCCAAGGGAGGTGCTCTAAGAAGAACATTTCCTAAAAACTCAGCAACCAAAATGACACATCTTGACATCCCATTCCCAGAACCCATCACCTCACCTCCTATGGGGTTTTATTGGTTGAAAATAAACAATGAGCTCTTGATTCCAGGTGATGTTAGCCAAAGGCGTATTTCCCAGATCGATGCCCTCCAACAAATACACCAAAGCAGAGTTATAAGCTCTTTTATGTCTTATTTACCCTTGTATATTTGCTGTTGCCCTGCATGGTAGCTCCTGAGGTTTTATAGCAGTGATGGCGAACCTATGACACGCGTGTCAGAGGTGACACGCGAACTCATTTTTTTGGTTGATTTTTCTTTGTTAAATGGCATTTAAATATATAAAATAAATATCAGAAATATAAGTCTTTGTTTTACTATGGTTGCAAATATCAAAAAATTTCTATATGTGACACGGCACCAGAGTTAAGTTAGGGTTTTTCAAAATGCTGACACACCGAGCTCAAAAGGTTCGCCATCACTGTTTTATAGTATGGTTAGTATTGAGAAATTTTGACTAGCTGTGATCTTCAACCCTGGAACATTCAAATCATCTAGGGAGGTTTGTTTTGTGTGGTGTGTTTTTTTAATATGGATATTTGGACCCCTTTCCTAAAATGTTTATTTAATCGGTCGGGGAGGGGGGGCGGGGGTCCAGGCATTAATCATTTTTTAATCACTCCCCAGGTGCTTCTAATATGAGGCCAGGATGGGATCCACTGGGCTGAGGGAATGCAGTGCCTCCAGAGGGTTTGGAATAGCAAGGAGTGCTTCACATACACTTGCTTTGCATTCCCAATTTTTTTTACTCGAGAATTCATAACAGAAGGGAAGTTCCACCCACAACAGCAGTAGATGCTATGTATTTTGATCTGGCTTTTCTCTTTCCCTTACAGAGCTTGCAGATGGTACAGACATTTACCAAGCAAGCAAGGTTCCTACCAATGCTACACAAACACACACACACCAAATTCTTCTTAAACTTGGGATTAAATCACCATATCAGAATTTACACGAATAATCTATATACCCCCATCTAGGGGAAGGTATTCCAATGCCAAACTCTTATGGTTCTACAACATACTATTCATCAGCAAAGCCACAACTTGGGTAACAGAAAAAGCAGAGTCAATGCCCATATGTTCCTGAATATTAAACTTTCTCCAACATTCTAAAAAGCCTTTCTCTCCACAGAGTTTAAAAAGAACTATATTCATTTCTCTTCAGCATCATCCCACAGTTTGTTATGAATTTTTAAAATACATTATCTGGCTTCTGTGACCATCAATTTTCACTTTTTGAAATTTGGCAGTGATAATCCTCCCTATAAAATACCATATATTTAGCCCTAACAATATATCAGGCACCAAGTTAGGCACTATAAACACAGTATCTCTAATCCACAGGACAACCCTGCAAAACAAGCACTATTTTTCCAAGTTCACAGATGAGAGGCCTCATAGCTGGTAACTGTTTGAGCTAGGATCCAAATTCAGGTCTGTCTGGCTCCAAAAATAATAATCTTTGCACAACACTACTGCTTGGTAGGTCAGTAACTGTAACAAAACAATAAAAGTAGATATTTATATAGCAAAGAGCAGAATTACCCTAATGTTCTCTCCTAACTCCCTGAACTGTAGAAAGGCATCCTTAAGTCCCAGCTTTCACATCCTTAATTAACTACATTAAAGAAAAATCTTTAGAGCTTCAACTCCTATGAGATGAAATACTTCCTGATCCACTTGTGTGATGTGTTATAAGGTCATTTCTAAACCATGAATAATCAGATCCTAGTATAGGCATTTAAACAGTAAGGCTGGTAGAATGGGAACCAGAAGGCCTAAGAAAATGGATATCTTTTTGAGTCAACTTTCCTATATATCATACAGCAGTGTTAACTAGAGTCATCATTACATCCCCAGGACTTATTTATCTTATAACTGGAAGTTGGTACATTTCAACCACATTCCTCCAATTTCCCCTTCTCCCATCCTCTGCCTCTGATAATCACAATTCTGATCTCTTTTCCTATGTTTTTTTTCCAGATTCCACATATAAGTGAGAACATACAGTATTTGTCTTTCTCTGTCTGACATATTTCACTTAGTTGCAAATGGTAGGATTCCCTCATTATTTACCGCTGAGAAATACATATATATATTATATAATAAAGAGATAACTTGCAAATTAACCCTCACACCCTCACAAGATGGCTGCCTACGACCAGGCCAGCAGGGGGGTTAGTGAGGGCTGACCAAACGACTGGACAACCAGGCTGTGTGGGGCAACCAGGCCAGCAGGGGGGCAGTTGGGGGTGACCAACCCAGCGGGGGGGGGGGGGGGGGCAGTTAGGGACAATCAGGCAGGCAGGCAGGTGAGCGATTAGGAGCCAGCAGTCCAGGATTGTGAGAGGGATGACTGACTGCCGGTTTAGGCCCGATCCCCAGGACTGACAGTCGGACATCCCCCGAGGGGTCCTGGATTGGAGAGGGTGTGGGCTGGGCTGAGGGCCCCCTCCCCCCGTGCATGAATTTTGTGCACTGGGCCTCTAGTATATATATAAATAATATATACACCACAACTTTTTTTTTATCCATTCATCCATCTATGGACACTTAGGTTCTTAGGTTGTTTCCATGTCTTTCTCTTAAGGAGACTGACCTGCATAAGAACTTGCTTGCCTTGTTAGAAAGTTTTTCCTAGTTGGGAGCTTGCAGGAAGCAGCTGATCATCAATGTTTCTATCTCTCTCAATGTTTCTATCTCTCTATCTCGTACTCCCTCTCTAAAATCAATAAAAACTTTTTTTTTAAATAGGGAGTCAGGCAGAGCAGGACTGTAATAGACAAGCCCCTACCTCACTCAGTATAGGTAGGTCATGCAAAGGTTGGAGGAATGTTGTAGTTTGAATACTTAGATCCTGAGCTGGTCCTTCTCACAGAGATGATCTAGTCTTAAAGGACTGTCCCCTCTTCTCTTACATTAGTAGGCAGCAGCCGCCTCGCCATCCCCTCCAGAGTCAGGAAAGGCTATATTGGATTTAGTGAAGCAAATAGAAGTTTGATTTCTTTCCTGATAAAAGAGATGATGCAAATTAGAGTTTTATCTTGCATGGAGGAGTGACAAAGTAGGAGAATGAATCCTACTTGATTACAATCTTCCATCATTCTGATTTTATAATTACTGAATGGAATCAATCAGCTTTCAATTGTTACCTTGGTGAAAGATTAAAACATCATTACTTGTCCTACATATTTCACAGTTTAGCAAGTTTTAATAAACTGAATGTATGAGAAATGGTTATACTATCTTTCATGATATTAGGATGCTAATGATATTTCTATCGATTTTAATTCACATTTCTTGGCCAAAAAGAGTCAGATTCCAATGAGGCATGGAATTCTATAATCAACACTAACAAATGAAGACCACTGAACACTAAAATGGCCAGAATGAAATCATTAATCAGAAATATTATAAAATAATTGCTAAAAAACTAGGGAGGTCTTATTTTCTTATTGAACATCGTTTACAGTTTAATGATTCATTTGTAACTCTTGCACATTGGTGATTTCTCTATTAAAATGTTTTAAGTAAGTATATAAAAAGCACTTTAAAAAGACAAAATTGGGAGAGCGCCAATTTATCAATAAGGGATCACAGAACCTCCCCCTAAAAGGTAGAAAGCACTCCTGAAGATCAGGGAAGACATACAACTCTTCCTTAAACCATTTGAGTTTGAAAAATTCTTCGCCCAGTAGTGGGAAAAGCATACAGAGTCAGCAATAACATAGAACAGAATACTATTTAAAGGTGAAGCTTCTGTAGTTAGACATCGTGGTTTCAAACAGCTTTGTCTACTTTATTCACTGAGCTTTAGTTTCCTCATCTGCAAAATAAGGATCAATAATAGCACTCAGTCACAGTGCTGATCTCAGTATGAAGTTAGATAATGCATATAAAATATATTTTGGCATACTCCAGTCAAATTGCATTTCCATGGTTAAAAACAGCACTAAACTTCATATAGGCAAATATTTTGTTTTAATTCTCCCAAATTCTCTCTCTGTTTACATTTTTTCTTACTTATTCTCTCTAGAATCTAGAGAGTCTAGCTGATAAATTGGATCATCCCTCTAGGAGGCTAATCAAGTCTGGAAGGGCCTGGTATCTAGAGTTCAGATTTTTAGGAGGTAAAAAATAAGGGATGAAGAAGAGGCACAGGCTATTAAATGCTCTACAATCTGAACCTTTTCCCCTACAGCTTCAGTCAATAGACCTATAAAAATCATGATAAATGTCCTCAGTGGGATTCAATTCCTTGTAAAAAGCTGGAAAATGCAATGGTTTGTTCCAAAAGGATATAGAATATAAAATATAGATGACCCTGGAAGACTAGGGAACCCAGCCTTATGAGTACAAAGACATGCAAAGAGTTATGGAAAGAGGGCTAGACATGCCTGAGCCAAGAGGTGGGAGGTGAAGAAATGAAAACATGGGCCCCAGGTGATACCACTGGGGATTTCAATATACAGTCAACTCTTCAAAGGCCCCATTTCCTCAATTTAAGATTCACTGGACTTCCTTTCCATTTGGGTTTTGCAAGAACCTCATGACACCAATTCAACATACTATTCTTCAAACTCCAGTTAAATTCATTCTGCCACCCTTTTTAATCAGATTTTTATTATCCCATATCTTCCTTTAAGGATATTTGAAATTTTAAAACAATGTAATATTGAGATTTTTTTCTCTCAAAGCACTAGGTCAAGGCACCCCTTATCTCTGCTATGGGGGAAAAAATGATATAGGCCATCCATGCCTTGACCACAATGATGACAACAATAGCAGTTATTGTTTATGGAGTGCTCACTATGAACCAGGCATGATACTAATTGCTTTGCTTGCATTAATGTATTTAACTCTTTTAACAGCCGTATGGAGTAGGTTCTGATATTACAGATGAAGAAACTGAAGTTGAGAAAAGTCACTAGTCCAGGGTCATAAAGTTGTTGATAAAACCAGGATTAGTTCTTTTGTTCAGCAACCATTTACTAGGAGCAAAATGTATCCCAAAAAAAGGTCATAATTTTTTAATCTGGATAAAAGAGAAGTATAGTTATATTTTCAAATATACAGGATGTGGCAAAAGTAGGTGTACCCTGCCAGTAATAAACACTAGAGGACTAGACTTCTTTGTCCCAGTGTCAACTAAAAT
This sequence comes from Myotis lucifugus, assembly GCF_000147115.1. Lineage (NCBI taxonomy): Eukaryota > Metazoa > Chordata > Mammalia > Chiroptera > Vespertilionidae > Myotis > Myotis lucifugus. The sequence continues at coordinate 41,963,925 of NW_005871048.1, read as the reverse complement.
AGTAGGTGTACATTGTGCATATGGAAAATAATTAATAAATAATAATACAAGAATAAACTCTGTGTTTCACGTACTCACAACTGTAAACCTACTTTTGGCCCAAGAACTGTGAAAGCAAACTGAGAGCAGTCACAAATAAATGGAGAGCTTGACTTCAAGGACCTTATGGCAGATTTTATTTTCCAAAACTAACCGCAATGATAGCTCCCATCCTACAGGCCCTCAATGTAATCTTAACTCTCCTCACATCAAGATGTGGGGATCTGGTTCCCTCCCTTGATCTCTATGAGGACTTATGACTAATGGTAGAACTAACACTATGTACTTCCAAGACAAGTTCATAAAAGGTTCACAGCTCTGCCTGGTTCTGTTGGGATGCTTGCTCTTGGCACTCAGCCACTAGGCTTTGAAGAAGTCCAAGTATGAAGAAGCCGGCTCTAGATGTTCCAGCTGAGGTTCCAGCTGAGATCTCGGCCAGTAGTGAGCATCAACCCATAGGCATGTGGGTAGTTTTAGACTTCAAGCTGACCTCCAATCTCCAAGTCTTCCCAGCTGAAGCCCCAGACATCATGGAGCAGAAATAAGTTGTTCCCACTCTGTTGACTGTACCCTTTCTGAATTCCCTTCCTATAGTATCCATTCACATAAGAAAATGATTGCTATTTTACAGCAAGTTTGGAATGATAGGTTATGTAGCAATAGTAACTGGAACAACAAGAAAACATAACTGGAACAGCTTTCTACAAATATCATTGGTGTTTGCTAATTAAGCACCAAAGCACAGAAATATAATATTGTAGGTAACCTTAAGAGTCATGTTAACCTTTTTCTTAAGTTTAGCAAGGTTACTCTTCAATTCTCCCAAAAAGAAGAACCTCTAAAGCTTAATGGAGTGTCTCTGAACTATTCATTAAAATGATCACAGCAGATACTACGTTATGATGAGGAAAAGGCTTCTGTATGATATTAAGTGGAAAGAAAGCAGAATATCAATTTTTATACATGTTATTATTACCTTAGGTAGAGATTATTTATGCAAATGAAAAAGTCTGGAAGGCAGTGTAGAAACGTTAAAATAATTTATCTGGTATTGTGGTAAAATCTCATGAATTTTTTCCTCACAATTGATATATGATGTCTGTATTATAAAAATAAGCTAAAATAAAATTATCAGAGAAAGAAATTGGGCAATCTCCACCTCCCTCCTAGAAACTCACTCACATAGCTGTAAACACTTCTTTAGTTACATAATCTCTGTGTCACTTTTCTTTCCTATGAAGTGAGAAAAATAATAGTATTTCTTTCATAGAGTTCTTATAAAAAAATAAATGACCTAATTTGGTAAAGTCTGAAACAGTGCCTGACACATAGAGATTAAACATTAGCTATTGTTATTATGTAATTCAATTCCTAATAATGTAGATTAGATCATCTCTGTTAATCCTGCCTTTGATTCCAAAACCCTGCCTGTAATAAACACTAGAGGACTAGACTTCTTTGTCCCAATGTCAACTAAGGAAAGGAGCTGTGTAATATTGTTCAAGTATCTTGGTCTCCATTAACTTATATATACAATGAAATTTATGCCTAGTTGTCTGAGTTCTTATGAAAATCAACTGATGTAATGCATTATGATAATTAGGTCAAAATTCCAAACAAATGCCATTCGTCTATGTTCTTATTTTACAAACTAGTAGCCCGGTGCATGAAATTCGTGCACATTAAAAGGGAATTAATTGCCCTAACCAGTTTTGCTCAGTGGATAGAGCATCGGCCTGCAGACCCAAGGGTCCCAGGTTCGATTCTGGTCAAGGGCATGTACCTTGGTTGCAGGCACATCCCCAGTGGGGAGTAAACAGGAGGCAGCTGATCGATGTTTCTCTCTCATCGATGTTTCTAACTCTCTATCCCTCTCTGTAATAAATCAATAAATTATATTTTTTTAAAAGGGAATTAATTAGCAGAGATATTTTAATATTGCTATTTGCCCTTTCTCTATAATAGAAGTGTGAGAGATGAAAAGGAAATTAGTAAAATGTATATGAAAATAATATATAAATTTTTTTAAATTATATAAATTTATTAATAAATAAACAGTAACAAAAGGATATAACAACAACAGAGGCATGATATAAAAACGACAAAAACATGATATGAAAACAACAAAAACATGATATGAAAACAACAGTGATGCAAACAATGACTGATAAAGTTATTAAACTTATTCTAATATCTCCCTGTACACCACATTAAGAGTGAAAACACGGAGAGAATCGAAGATGGCGGCGTAGGTAAACACCGGAGACCGCCGCCGTAAACAACCACTTCAAAAATACAACTAAAAGTCGGAACGGACATCAACCAGAACCACAGGAAGGCTGGCTGAGGAGAGACTCTTCAACTAGAAGCAAAAACAACAGCAGTCCGACGCACAGAGGAGGCGCAGTGTGGAAAATTTAAAGGTACGGTGGTGAGGTGGTGCGCGCGCAAAGCGGGCTGGTGGCTGAGGGCGCAGTTGTCGTTTTCACTCAGGAGTGAGTCTCAGACTCTGGGCTACAGATCCGGGCAAGTCTCTAGGGACCCAGACTCAAACGGGAGAAGCGGGACTGTCTGGCTACGGCCCCTCCGAGGTTTGCAGCGATTGCTGGGACAGAGAGGCAGAGCCCTTGGGGATGGACTGAGAGCGGCCATAGCTGCTCCCTCCCCCCGCCCTGTTGAGCCCGCCCCGCCCAAGCACTGCGCACAGACATTTGCCGATCGCCTCAGGCAAGGGCAGGACTAGCGCCTCCCCAGAATCCTACAGCCAGTCGGTCTGCTGGTCAAATCCCTCTAGTGTTAACTACAACAATTAAGGCTTGGCTAGAACAAGACTGCGCACAGAGACCACAAGGGGGTGCACCAAGAAAGCATATAAGATGCGGAGACAAAAAAACATGACAGAAATGGAGGATATGGAGCTAAGAATCGCAATTTTGAGGGCTTGCCATAAATTTGTGCAGAGCCTCACGAAAACTAATGAGACCCTCGATGCTACGATAAAGAAATTAGAAAGTAAGCATACATGGACTGAAATAAAGAATATTATACCCAATAGCAGACCAGAGGAGCACAAGAATCAAACCAAAGATTCGACAAAAAACACCCAATTGGAAAAGCAAAATGAAAAAAGAATCCGAAAGTGTGAAGATAGTGTAAGGAGCCTCTGGGACAGCTTTAAGCGGCCTAATATCAGAATTATTGGAGTGCCAGAAGATGAGAGACAGCAAGATATTGAAAACCTATTTGAAGAAATAATGGCAGAAAACTTCCCCCACCTGGTGAAAGAAATGGACTTACAGGTCCAAGAAGCACAGAGAACCCCAAACAAAAGGAATCCAAAGAGGACCACACCAAGACACATCATCATTAAAATGCCAAGAGCAAAAGACAAAGAGAGAATCTTAAAAGCAGCAAGAGAAAGAGGCTCAATTACCTACAAGGGAATACCCATACGACTGTCAGCTGATTTCTCAACAGAAACTTTGCAGGCCAGAAGGGAATGGCAAGAAATATTCAAAGTGCTGAATACCAAGAACCTACAACCAAGATTACTTTATCCAGCAAAGCTATCATTCAGAATTGAAGGTCAGATAAAGAGCTTCACAGATAAGGAAAAGCTAAAGGAGTTCATCACCGCCAAACCAGTATTATATGAAATGCTGAAAGGTATCCTTTAAGAAGAGGAAGAAGAAAAAGGTAAAGATACAAATTGTGAACAACAAACATGCATCTATCAACAAGTGAATCTAAGAATCAAGTGAATAAATAATCTGATGTACAGAATGAACTGGAGATTATAATGAATCAGGGACATAGAAAGGGAATGGACAGACTATTCTTGTGGGGGAAAGGGGAATGGGAGATGCGGGAAGAGACTGGACAAAAATCGTGCACCTATGGATGAGGACAGTGGGTGGGGAGTGACGGCGGAGGGTGGGGCGGGAACTGGGAGGAGGGGAGTTATGGGGGGGAAAAAAAGAGGAACAAATGTAATCTGAACAATAAAGATTTAATTTTTAAAAAAAAGAAATTCAATGGAAAAATTTTCCTTTTCAGCATCATCTGTGGAATCAATGGAATCATCACTCAAATATGTGTGAAAATCAACATCGAGTATATCCAAATTTTCTTCATTTAACTTTTGAACATGCTCATTTTTTGGACAAAGAATTGCACGTTTAGATATATGTTTAATATTACCTATAGCAGTGGTTTTTAACCTTGGCTGCACGTTAGAATCACGTGGGAATCTTTTTAAAATCCTGATTCCTGGGCCTCATCCTCTGGAAATTGTTTCTTTGTTATGGGTTGGGGCTACAACATTAGTAACAAAGAAACAGAATTAAAACTTTATTGTGGGGAGCCGCTACAGTGTTTTGGACAGGTTCAAGCCTTGGACTGATAAGAGGGCACAGTCCTCTCATTGCCACTTGCAAGTCCCAGCTTGGAGGGCAGGGCCCTCCCAGCACAATTATAGCCAACAGTTGTAGTTGTAAGCTTGAACCTATGGTCCAAACACGTGGCCCCACATGCCTGAGTGATGTAGGCTTGATAGAGTTCAGGTGCATGTAGTTGAGTAGGATTGAAACTCAGGAGAATGTTGTAAATATCTTGGTCACGCCCTTACTTTCCCTCGTAGCATCTGCTATAAAATAAAGACACGGCTGTGGGCGTGTCTCTCAGAGAAGCAGCGTCCCACCGAGACCCGGCTTTCATTCTCTTGTCTGTCTTTTCTAAGCCTTTCAGCCGCCCCCACTCAGGTTCACCCTTGGCCGTGCTGGCACAGCACACTTTATAAAGATATGCCTCCACGCTCCCAGAGCGGGTTCCTGCCTCAAACCCTGCCCTTACAGGAAACAGCTCTGGGAAACAGCTCGCGGGAGGGCACAGCCATTGCCAAGACAACCCCTGCAAGACTGACTTCCTTCCACTTGGTCGCGGTTCTGGTCGTGATGAACACCACCCAGGGTTTTTATATAAGTAGATTGTATTTGTCTGCTAGGACTGCTATAACAAAGTACCACAGACAGAGTGGCTTAAACAAGAGAAGTTTATCATGTCACAGATCCAGAGGTTTGAAGTCTGAGACTGAGGTGTCAGCAGAGTTGGTTCCCTCTGCTAGTTGTGAAGAAGAAGCTATTCCAGGCCTCTCCCTGGCTCCTGATGGTTTGCAGGCCACTTTTGGCATTCCTTGAGTTGTAGACACATCACCCTGATCTGCCTTGATGTTCACATGGTGTTCTCTCAGTGTGCATATCCCTGTGTCCAAATTTCCCCTTTTTATAAGGACACTGGTCATATTGGGTTAGGACCCACCCTATTTATTTCATTTTAACTTGATTGCCTCTGTAAAACCCAATCTCCAAATGAGGTCACATTCTGACATACTGGGAGTCAGAATTTCAACATATAAATTTGGGGGACCACAATTCCAGCCATGATATCAATGAAGAAATGAAGACCCAAGTAGATAGTCCACTCATTTAGGGAGAGCAGGACATAAATCCAGAAGATGATGATAACTTGCTCAATGTGTTTACAAAGTAATGTGCAAAACACTTCTTTTGAAATCCCAAACTAAAGCAACTCTGACTGGGCCCTTTTATAAACCTCAAATTCGACCCAGGTCATAAATCCTTGAAGATAACCCAAGCCAATTTTGGAGTTTCAAGCTCCAGAGGCTGAACGGATTGGACAACTTTTCACTTGGTATTTAGAATTCTTGAGTCTAACTTGAAAGTTAATGCAAATTCATGGAATTTTGATGTTTTCCCATCTCAGTAACGTGGGAGGAGTGAGGGAAAGGCCAGGTTGGCAAGGTCTCACCATCGCCAACTCTATAATATTTTCATCTCATGTGAATGTGAATTATTTCAAGTAGTACAATACACACATAATAATAATAAAGCCTCAGTTTCAAGCAAAATTTAAAACTATATGAATCTCCTTAAGTGTAAAAATTTGTCAAAACTTGAAAAATTTCAAGATGGGCAAGCTGAATGACTTGCAAACTGTGTTTCTGTTAATGCCATAGGAAAGTGTCACCTACCTGGTTAACAGAAATACCTGCACCCTTTGATCAGCAGGTTCCATTATCCATTATGTACATCCAGACTCCCACCAGTGATTTTAGTAGCCATTGTACTCATTTTAAATTTGACAGTTGTTAAGAATTAAAATTGTTTGAATAGTCTATAACAGTATCATCCAGGTGTCATTTAAGTGATGACTCCACTACTGAAAAATCAGTAGCTTTGGACTGGAAGTTAGATGTGATAAAAAGCAATGAATGAAATCCAGCTACTAACCTCAATATACCCTATTGTTAAATTAGGAGAGAGTACTGTGTAAAGGATATATAAGACTAAGAAAACAAAATAAAAAACAGTTAAAGCAAAAATAGTCCATGAACAAAACAACAAGAAAGCCCACTGCATGGGAGAACATATTTGCAAATGTTATCACCGCTAAGGGTTTAATCTCCAACATTTACAGGGAACTCATACAACTTAACAAAAGGAAGATAAACAACCCAATCAAAAAATGGGCAACAGACCTAAATAGATACTTTTTGAAAGAAGACAGAAGGCCAAAAGACATATGAAAACATGTTCAAAGTCACTAATTATCCGAGAGATGCAAATCAAAACAACAATGAGGTACCATCTCAAACCTTTCAGAATGGCTATCATCAACAAATCAACAAATGACAAGTGCTGGTGAGGATGCAGAGAAAAAGGAACCCTCATGCACTGCTGGTGGGAATGCAGACTGGTGCAGCCACTGTGGAGAACAATATGGAGTTTCCTCAAAAAACTAAAAATGGAACTCCCATTTGACCCAGTAATCCCACTTCTAGGAATATATCCCAAGAAACTAGAAACACCAATTAGAAAGGATATATGCACCCCTATGTTCATAGCAGCACAATTCAACATAGCTAAGATTTGGAAACAGCCTAAGTGCCCATCAGTAGATGAGTGGATTAAAAAACTGTGGTACAGCCTAACCGGTGTGGCTCAGTGGATAGAGCATCAGCCTGCAGCCTGAAGGGTCCCGGGTTCAATTCCAGTCAAGGGAATGTACCTTGATTGTGGGCACATCCCCAGTGGGGGTTGGGCAGGAGGCAGCTGATCGATGTTTCTCTCTCATCGATGTTTCTAACTCTCTATCCTTCTCCCTTCCTCTCTGTAAAAAATCAATAAAATACATATTTTTAAAAACCTGTGGTACATCTACACAATGGAATACTACACTGCGGTAAAAAAGGAGTTCTTACCATTTGCAACAGCATGGATGGAACTGGAAAGCATTATGCTAAGTGAAATTAGCCAGTCAGAGAAAGATAAATATCACTCATTTATGGAATATAATGAACAACATAAACTGATGAACAAAAACAGATCCAGAGACAGAGAAGCATCGATCAGACCCTCAAATCTCAGAGGGAAGGTAGGGGAGGGTGGGGGTAAGGGGGAGAGATCAACCAAAGGACTGATATGCAAGCATATAGGCCTAACCAATGGACACAGACAACAGGGGGGTGAGGGCATGAATGGGGGGTATGGAGGGTAATGTGGGGATAAGGACACATATGAAATAACTTAATCAATAAAAAAATAAAAAATTAAAAAGTAAGGTATTCCAACAACAACAACAAAAATAGGCGATGATAGGTGTGGGATTTTACACTTTGAGAATATATCTCCTCCACTTTATCATTATTCCAATGGATAAATTAGCCTAAAATTGTGAAGTGTTGAATTATGCAATGCCTTCGGAAACATGTCTCTTAAATTAAAGCCACCATCCTGTACTTCCTTCATAATTTTATTGAAATACTAGAAGCCCGTTGCACGAAGATTCGCGCAATAGGCCTTCCTTCCCCTGGCTGCGGGCACCGGTTTTCCTCCGGCACCCGGGACCCAGGCCTTTGGTCTGGCCGCAGCAGAGAAGCCAAGCCTCTTCAGTCTTTAGTCTTCAGTCTTCAGTCTTCAGTCTTCAGTCTTCATGCCTGCATATGCAAATTAACTGCCATCTTTGTTGGTTAATTTGCATACTCATCCAATTGGCTGGTGGGTGTAGTGGAGTGACACCAATTTGCATGTTTCTCTTTTATTAGTGTAGATAATTTCTATACCATGAGTTTTACTCCTCCTAAGTGTACAATTCAATGATTTTTAGCAAATTTACTGAATTGTGTCACCATCACCATAACCTAGTTGCAGAGCATTTTTATCACCCAAATAAGATTTCTCATGCCCATTTACAGTTAATCCCCATTCCTACCACCAGCCCCAGATGACCACTAATCTACTTTTCGTCTCCTTAGAGTTGCCTTGTCTGGACATTTCATATAAATGGAATCATATAGTATGTGGTCCTTTGTGTCTGGCTTCTTTCACTAAGCATGATGCTTTTGAGGAGCATCCATGTTTTAGAATGTATAGGTATTTTATTCCTCTACATTGCTGAATAGTATTTCATTGTATGTATCCTGTTGTTTTGGAGCTTAGGTTTAGGTGGTCCAAATGTATGGCCACTTCTTAATGTGTATATCAGATGTAACTATAAATATCTGTCATAGACAGCACCCAAATATGGTCACCAACAACTCCTCCACTCCCTATACGCTCTCCTCACACTGACAGGTGGAGTCTATTTCCTTTCCTCCTCCCCCTAAATCTGTCTGGCCCTGTCATTTATCTTGTCCAAAATATGTAGCAGCAGTGTCGTCCTGAGACAGAATTCTAAGCCCACTTAAGAGAACTGGCAGCTTCTGCTTCCTCCCCTTGGAAACCAGACATCTTGCTGTAAAGATGGACAATGAGACATACATGGAGAGAGGCTTTCGACAATGAGGCCATCTTAGTGTAGCCCCAGCCAAGCTCCCAGCTAAATGCAGCTGCATGAGTGACTGAAGTTACAGCACCCCATGTAATCATGAGAAATAATAAATACTTGTCATTTTAAGCCACCCAGTTTAGAAGAGATTTGTTATTCAGCTATAGATAACTGAAACGTCATGATTTAACCAAAATCTGTCTCTTCCATTTTAATTCTTATTTATTATGTTCTTTTTGAGTGTTTATAGTTGTATTCTGTTCTACTAAGATTTCTAATGAGTCTTGACTTTAACATCACTTCTTTGGCTGCTTGTGGTACATTGAAGAGTTTTATGTCCATCAATCTCCTGCCTGATATTTATTTACATGCTGAAATCTTGAGGCAAAAATCGTAAATGCTCTGAAGGGAATCACCTGGAGAGCTTTTAAAAATGGATTCTCACCGAAACCGTTTTGGCTCAGTGGATAGAGCGTCGGCCTGCGGACTGAAAGGTCCCAGGTTCGATTCCAGTCAAGGGCATGTACCTGGGTTGCGGGCACATCCCCAGTAGGAGATGTGCAGGAGGCAGCTGATCGATGTTTCTCTCTCATCGATGTTTCTAACTCTCTATCTCTCTCCCTTCCTCTCTGTAAAAAATCAATAAAATATATTTTTTAAAAAATGGATTCTCCATCCTCCCCTTCACTTCCTCACCATGATGGATAAGGAATCTGTATCCAGCTTCTCCCGTAACAGTATACAAGTTAATTTAATAATCTCACCAGGAAAGCTATTTCAATAACTCAATTAAGTAAGTCTTCTGAATTTTGATTGAGGAAAAGTCAGCATGATAAACACTGTGCATAAGGACACAAAAACTATCATAATATAACCCTTACCCTGAAAAAGTTTAAAATACAGTTACAAAAAAAAAATCATGTGAATATCAGATTAATATTCTATTAGCCTGCTCTCCAGGTTGCACAGTTCTAGGGGGCACCATTCACATAGAAAATACTGGGAATCATGGGAGCTATGTAACAGACTGCACTGGAGATATAAAACTAGGTCATTTTAACTTATACAATGTTATATTTCAATTATATCTCAATAAAACTGGGAACGGGAAATGCTCCCTTTACCTGTGGAAAGCCATCCCTGACCCTTCTCCATGCATTCAGACCAGGGGTCATTGTCTCCAGCTTGACTAATAAGAGGGCCTCATCCTTCTGGCCACAGTGATTGGTTCAGGATTGAATACATGATCCAATCTGAGGCAATGAGACACAATCTAGACTTTTGCTAGTACTGTAAGAAAGAAGTATTCTCTTTTTCTACTGGATTTAGAGTGGAGGATATAAACTTAAAACTATTACAACCATCCTGTGTTAGAAGTAAACTACATATTAAGATAACAGAGCTGGGAACTGTCAAGAGAAATTGGGCCCTCTGGTATCAATTGAACATCTCTTTTAAGGCACACAAAGCTACTTCCTGTCCTGGACTTTTCAATTCTGTGAGGAGAGATGAGGGAGGAAGGGAGAGAGGGAGAGAAGGAGAAAGGGAGGGAGGGAGGGAGACAGAGAGACCTTGTATTGCTTAAGCCAGTTTAAGTTGAATCTTCTGTCAGTTTTAACACATTAGAAGCAAGTTCTTCATCAGTAAAATGAGAATAAAAGTTGCTAACAAACTTAAGTGGCATTTGGAAAGTATAAAACGTATTCAAATATAAAGTATTATTTCTACCTCTTTTCTGCTCTTGCCCAAGTTCCTTGCATACTAATATTTTTTTAAAACATAAAACATAATACTATACCAAAAGAACATTTTCATTACTAGTTATGCCTGTTCTGTGTTCGGGGACTTCTGATCCCATCTACTCCACATAATTTTTCAAATCATAGAATTCTTTGAAACCAGATCAGCAAAGTTCTGTTTCAATGAACCATTTGTCCCCTAGGCCAGGAAAATAGCTTCTGCAAATAAAATCCTATATTAAAAATGGTATTTGCGAAAACATCATTTTACCTGTGATAATATGCAAATGTGCTTTGGAAATGAAATTGCCGTGTAAATTTTTTGTTGATGTGTATTAAAGTTTAAGTTCTTTATGGTTTCTTGATCCTGGGACTTGCTGCTCAAAAAAGACACAGCTATGTGGGGAGCCAACAATGAAAGTTCTTTGTTCTTTATTCAAACAACAGATTTCTTTTTAAGAGAAATAATCAACTGCTCATTTTACTTCTGTAATTCTCTTGTTCCTTCATTTCTGCTTCTCCCTCCTTTTCATGACTCCTTAATCTGGCTTTGAAATTTGATTCTTTTGATTTGACCCATCTGCAATATTTATCCCTCATAGTCATTATCAATGCCTTTGCAGAAAAACACCTGATGCCTGTGACATTAGAAGATAGGGAGATGCTAAGGGTTTGGTTGCAGTCTGAAAAATTAGCCGTGGCTCAGTGGTTGAGCGTTGACCTATGAACCAGGAGGTTGTGGGTTCAATTCCTGGTCAGGGGACATGCTCAGGTTGCAGGCTCAATTCCCAGTGTGGGGCCTACAGGAGGCAGCCAATCAATGATTCTCTCTCATCATTGATGTTTCTCTCTCTCTCTCTCTCTCTCTCTCTCTCTCTCCCTTCTACTCTGAAATCAATAAAAATATTTTTTAAGTTAGTTAACAGAAGCGATATTTTTGCATGTGGGTGCTATCTCAATAAAGCTGTTACTTAAAAAGAAAGCAAACAAAAGCAATGACTTAATACTAACGCAGCCGCTGGAGAACCAACGCAGAGTCACATACTGACCTCCTCAGAAGCTGCATGCAGGGTTAATCAGCATAAAGGACAGTGACATTCCTCTCTTGCATCCAAATAAAACCCAGCCAACCCTCCTGCAACTGTCACAGGGAGGCACGTGGAATCACAGTGAGTGGATTGAACTGATAAAGGCATTTTACCTGCCAGCATTTAAATGTGCCCTTTAAAGACTAAAATCAATTCCTATTTATATACACGTGTATATACAGCAAACCAGCCATTAGGAAAGAAGCTTTGCATTGTTCCACATAATCCAAAAACAGTGGCACATTATGAGCTGGTAATTAAATTAAAACCTTCCATAATAAAAAATATATTATGGACAGTATAGATGCAAAACTGCCCCCTTTTTTAATTTTATTTTCCATTTGTTATGTTTAATCCCACCGTGCCAATGTACTCTCCTTATGATTCATTCTCTAGCTAGGCTGGGCTTATTGCTGCTTAGGATGGCAGATACGACAGCAAAAAGATGATGTCATCCTTTAGCCAAATTGCACTATTATTACAGAACCGCATGTACTCTCATTCATTTATCTCTGCTGACATCGCTCCACAGGAAGGTTTTCCAGGGCAGATGTGAGCTCCCTTGGCAACAAAAGTGGTGGAGAGCGCACATTCATTTTAAAATCCCAAGAGGTAGAATTTAGCAAATCTTGACTTTTTAGAAATGTATTATGAATAAGGAGACATCCAATGTCCTCAAACCTGTTCTGATTAAAAACCTCAAAGAATCTTGAGCATGAAACAACCCCCAACATTTATTCTCATTATAGAAATATTTTCTTTATTTAAAGGCATGCTTTTGGCCCACAAAAGTATCATGCAGACTAAAGTAATGTATTTTGCAAATATATGCATTTATGTTAAGAAATGACTTTACACTTTAGTCATCTTTTGATTACGAGTTGGGGGAAATTTAGTGAAAGATAATTATGCAGGCTTGTATCCAAGAGGGCAAAAACAGCTTCAAAATCAAATGCAGGCGTTAGGGAGTTAAGGGACTTTTTGAAGAGGAAAGTAGGTCATCAGAGAAATGGTACAAAAAGTGTCCAGGAAATGAGAATGAAAAGAAAAAACAGAAAAAAAGTCAGGTTCATATGAGGGATACTTTCTCCCATATCCATCCATCCTTTCTTCCCTGGTTCTTTAGAGCAGTAGGTAACTTTTATTTTTTTTTTAATATATTTTATTGATTTTTTTTTACAGAGAGGAAGGGAGAAGGATCGAGAGTTAGAAACATCGATGAGAGAGAAACATCGATCAGCTGCCTCTTGCACATCCCCAGTAGGGGATGCAACCAAGGTACATGCCCTTGACTGGAATCGAACCTGGGACCCTTGAGTCTGCAGGCTGACGCTCTATCCACTGAGCCAAACCGGTTAGGGCTAGTAGGTAACTTTTAAAATAAAATTTTTTATATATCTTTTAAAAATATAATCCATGCACATAGAGAATATTCCAATGGTACAAAGGGATATGCCAAGAATAGGAAATCTCTCTCCCCTTCCTGACCCAGCCCTGTAGTCCCCACCTCTCCCTCACCCACCCAGGCAAGCACTCTTATCACTTTCTTGTATCTCATTATTTGTGTGTGTGTAGCATGGACCCCTTCGCTATCTGATGGAGCCTATGGATGCTCCTCTTAGAATAACGCTTGAAAATATATGTAAAATAAAATACAAAGGATTGCAAAGGAAACCAATTACATTGAAATATGGTTCTATCTGAGAGGTCCATGGGGGTCCATGGACTCCAGCATAAGAGCCTCTGCTCTTATAGTTCCCAGGCACGTGCAAGCGCATACGTGCACACATCTATCCTTCCCCACAAATGCCAGCATGGCTTCTGCAGCTGCTGCAGTTCTGCGCAGCCAGTGCACCCATACCCCGGCTGCTGGGCGGCTGGCTAGTAATCGTTCACAGTTGCCGCCTTTCCACAGAGAATCCTTATGGCCAATCCTTGCAGCTGACAGGGTTACAAAAGGTTGGACGGCTGTGGTACAACTCACACTCCAGAGCCCCCAGTGGGATCAGGCTGAAGCAAATGTCCGCTGAGACCACCCCCTTGTTTCGCTTCCCCGTCCCCACCCCCCAATCGCCCTACTCCATTTCCTTTCTCGCCTGCTCCTGGGAGCAAAGCCTCCTAAAGCACAAGAATCCCTGTCTCAGTCTTTGCTTCCAGAAATACTGACGTAAGACACTTACCATCCCTTACCTTGACTTTCACACTTATTGATTTCTTGGAAAAGATTCCATATATGGACATATGGATCTGTTGTATTCTTTTAACAGCCTATGCTATTCCATTAAATGGATTTACCACATTAATTGAGCACAGTTGTTTCCAATAGTTCCTCTCTGGGAACTTAAAAATCTAATTTTTATCCACTGAAATGTTATTACTGCCTTACCACATTTTCAGTATTTAGTTAGTTGTTGAGGAGCCTTTCTTCAACCTCATTAGCTACAAAACTTTAGTACCTTGCTATCATTTTGGAATAAAGCTTTATTCTCAAAGCAATTTATCTTTAAATTTGACAAACTCAAGATGCAGCTGCCTCCTGGCCCATAGCCGGAGCGTTTTAGCACCAGATCAGGGACCAACCTCCATTCTAAACAGGAGAAAAACAAGGACCTACAAATGCTATATTGTGACCTCAATTCACTGGCCTCAGCGCTTGCCTCCCTGCTGGGGAGAGGAATAGATGTGACTCTTGACTCTAGTTGGAAACTGCTGGAGCTCCTGCTCTTTCACACATCACTTCCAACAACAAACATGTATGTGCTTCCAAAAACAACACAGCCTAAACCCCAAAAGGAAGAGAAGCCGGCTCATCTCTGCTCCCCCCCCTCCCCGCCCCCGCTCAATTGAGAGGTACTTCCTTCCCATAGGCTAGCACTTGTGGGCATTGGTTAGAGGCTGGCCTTCTTGTGTAGGAGTTTGCCAAAATATAAGTTCCACGTCCCCAGGGTTGAAACCAGAACTCACCTTTCCCGCCTAGCAGCTGCTCACAGTGTGCTTGGTGACGAATTATGAGTAGAGCAAGGCAAGGAAGCAGGTGCTGCTCAGAATCCATTTTCCAGCCAGGAAGGAAGAGAGGGACCGAAAGACCTGGGACGGCCAAGCTGGCATGCGCAGTAGGGTCTCTGATTAGTTTGTTTAGTGGGGTGAAGTTCTGTTGCTCACATCTAAGAATCAAGACCCGATCATTTACTTCGCATTCATTTCTCTTTCCCTCGTAGGTTCCACCCTCCCCCAACCAGAGAAACGCAAAGCACATGAAGGAAAATATGGTTTTCTATCAGACTGGAGAAGATGGAAAGGTTCAATGAACTATGTTGGTGAGAACATGAGGAAAAACTGCTGCCAGTGGGAGAATAAACCAGTACAATTTCTGCAAAGAGAATTTGGGCCATTGACTATCAAGTGTACAATGCAAAACCCTTGACCCGGCAATGTTCTATAGATCTGAGGCAAGCAAACTTTTCCTTTAAAGGACCAGGGCAGGGAGTTTAGGTCTCTGGACATGTATCACTGTTGCAACTACTCTGCTGTTGTAGCATGAAAGCAGCCACAGAAAATATGTAAACAAGTGGGCACAGCTATGTTCAACAAAAACAAATGGCTGGTTGAACTTGGCCCACAGGCTATACAGTTCACCAACCCTGGCTAGGCATCCTAGCACATATATATGAAAATGTATATTGTGTGCTGCATTCTTCCCAGCAGTAGCCTAAGAAAGGACACCACCTGATGTCCATCAAGAGAGGATGGGCTAAGTAAAATGTGACACGTCCATTCAATGGAATACTTGCAGCCACTGAAAGGAAGTAAGCAGCTCTATGTGTGCTGACAAGGGCTGACATCCAACATGCATGAAAAATGTTAAATGCGAAGTAGAGACCAAGGTAAAGTATGTTTCCATTTCTTATTAAAAATGTATATATGTATATGTATGCATTTGTTTACCCAAATATAACACATATCTGAAGGAGGGGAACTAGATGGCTGGGGGATAGGAGTATGAGGGAGACTTTCTTTCATGTTACACCCTTTGTACCTCTTGAATTTTATACCATGTGCTTTACTAATGAAGAACACACAAATAGCATTTCATTTTTTAATGCATATGATTTTTTACTAGTGCACTGGATCCACAAGTATAGACACAGTGGGGCTCCAGACAGCTGACCTAGCTATTTCCAAAGTCCCCTCCCATGCCCAAAAGCTGTGTTGTGCCCATCAAAAGGCATCATAGTAGGAATGAGGAAACCTGGCTTCAAGTCCAGACTCTGTAACTGACTCACTGGGCTACCCTGGGCCAGTCACCTCATCTCTGATCATCCCTTTCCTCTTCTGTAAAATGGAGTCAATAGTGCTTTTGAGTTATGTTATATAAGATAAGATAATGTTACTGTTACTCTTAATGTCTCTGGGCCTCTTTCCTCATCTGCAAAATCAAAAAGTTGGACAAAATGAGCCCTAGCCGGTTTGGCTCAGTGTATAGAGTGTTGGCCTGCAGACTGAAGGGTCCCAGGTTCAATTCCGGTCAAGGGCACATGCTTGGGTTGCAAGCTCAATCCCCAGTAAGGGGCGTGCAGGAGGCAGCCAATCAATGATTCTCTCTCATCATTGATGTTTCTCTCTCTCTCTCCCTCTCCCTTCCTCTCTGAAATCAATAAAAATATATGCATTTTTTAATGCTCTTAATAATGGTTGAGTGTGGGGGTTTTTTAAGTTGGACAAAATGAGCCTTTCAACTCTCAAATGCATGATTTTGTTAATAAACAGTGTTCAATTACAAGACTCCAGGCAGAAGCACGTACTTGGCAAGCCTGTGAGGAGATCTTCTTGCTTATCTCAAGAAAGTGACTTCCAAGTCCAAAAAGAAAATAAGATATATGTTTGCACTTAGAAATCCAGTCCAACCTGGAGGTGGGAAGGGCTGCCTTCTTCCCAGGACACCACCTTTCCTTGGCCCCATCAGCCCACCAGCAGCTGTCAGCAGGCAACTTTTTTTTTTTAGCTGCCACTAAGTATAGAACAGGCCCTGTTGGAAAAAAATTAGGAAATGTCACTCATCAAGAGGATGCACTAATAGTATCAAATAATAGACTCGTGAGGGCTGGCAGGACAAAGAAATAGACAGATCCAGGTCAGGGGGTCCGGGCAGGGAGGGCCTCCTGCCCCGTCCTGACTCCTGGCCTCTGCTCAGAGCCATCAGTTGTATTATTTCAGGAACTCCAGGGAGATGACAGGATGGTGACGAGGAAGAGCAGTGTTGCACTATCCTCCTATTTCTGAGAATTTCTGCTTATTGTTAAACAAAAGTTTGGAGAAGTTAAACTGACAGGAAATCACACACATGTTGAGTTATTAGGTGGCAAATGTTGTGAAATTCGTTTTCAAGAAAGGCCAACTGGGTGAGAGTGTGCGGAGGTGATAAGGAGCAGAGCTCTCAACGCCATCGCAGCCGGTGGAAGACTCTTCCCTTTCCTTTCCTTCCTCAGTTCCACGGGCTTGGGAGCAAGCACTCAGATGCTTTGAAGAGAATGTGGCAAAGACTCTTCATGTCCCTGGCTTTAAAGAACGTTTAACTCTGGAATCAGCCATTTTTGTCCTTTCAATCTTAGAACCAGGGCAGCCAGTCAAATCTAAGAGGTTTTATCAAATCACAGACTCTCCCCAGAAATGCAGAGAGCACTGTGAGCCGGGACAGGGGAGAGGGACTATGGTGCAGAGAAAAAGGAGGTTGGGATTTCAAGTGAGTTAGAGAATTGCACTTTCTCACTGAGAGGCAGATCTTAGAGTGTGCTTACTTTTAACTTGATCAAATAGCACTAAATTATTTTCCAAAGTGGTTATAGCAATTTATCCTCACACCCACTCCCCACAGGATATTATATGACTTTTCATTTCATTTTTGCCATTCTAATGTGAATGAAGTGCTTTCTTGTTTTAGTTGCAATTTCCAGATTACTAGTGAGGTTGAGCATCTTTATATATGCATTTGCAATCTGTGACTTTGCCCATTTTCCTACTTGTTTTGGTCTGTTTCACATTGATTTGTAGGAGTCTTATATATCCTAGGGAGAAGAAAATATATATATATATATATATATATATATAGAGAGAGAGAGAGAGAGAGAGAGAGAGAGGGAGAGAGAGAGAAGATTTTTTACACAACAATTTGGAAAACAAAATGTAAGTAATCTGTTCTATAGTATTTGGCTCAGTGGATAGAGCATCGGCCTACAGACTGAAAGGTCCCAGGTTCGATTCCAGTCAAGGCATGTACCTTGGTTGCGGGCACATCCTCAGTAGGAGGTGTGCAGGAGGCAGCTGATCGATGTTTCTCTCTCATGGATGTTTCTAACTCTCTATCTCATGGATGTTTCTAACTCTCTATCCCTCTCCCTTCCTTTCTGTAAAATATCAATAAAATATACTTTAAAAAATTCAATTAATCACTTGGCTTTCTTCCTTTCTTTCTTTCTTTCTTTCTTTCTTTCTTTCTTTCTTTCTTTCTTTCTTGTATAATATCTGAGCATTTATTCCAATAATGCCGGCAGTATGGGAGAGCAGCAGGTCATCCACAAAAATCTGCTCTCTCACTTTCTGATCTAAAAAATTTATAAACTATTTTATATTTTTGACTGTGATGTGCCAAAAATTCTACAAAGAGCCAATTCCTAGCGTGTCCAATAATATTTCATCATATGATCCAATAAGTCTGATACAATAGAGGAAACTTCCCTCAGCCTTATTTTAAACTTTCTATATCACTCACACACACAAAATTGGAAACAGATGGTCCATTCAAGTTAGGAAAGTTTGAGGGACTAATTACAAAAGGGTGAGTGGACACTGGGAATCCATAAGAGATAGCAGCAGTGGAGCTGTCACAGTCCCCAAAGGGCCAGAACCTAGAGAGAGAGAATAGTATAGAGTGGGCTGCCTAGACAAGAGCCGTGACCTTCTGTTGAGAGACACGCAGCCTATAGCAACCTCGAAGGAAAGAACCAGGGAAATAAGTACCCCAACCCCATGCTCCCCTGCAGAAAGCCAGGGAACATAGGTGCCTTTGATGTGATCCATGCAGGACAGCCTTGCAGGGCAAAGAATAGAATGAAGAAAGATGGAGAATGGGTCCTGAGGGGAACAAGGAAGAAATTCAACACCCTTGCCCAGCCAAATCACTTCAGAGTCTATACCAGGTGTGTGAAAGGCAGATAACTTAATGAAGCTATGAGGAATTTTGAAACGTTTTTCTTCATTCCTGAGTATGAGTTTAAATCATGAGTTGCATCCTAGCTGGTTTGGCTCAGTGGATAGAGCATTGGCCTGCGGACCAAAGGGTCCCGGGTTCGATTCCAGTCAAGAGCACATACCTCGGTTGCAGGCCCCTCCTCCACCAGGGAGCTTGCAGGAGGCAACCAATCGATATGTTTCTCTCACATCGATATTTCCCTCTCTCTTCCGCTCTCTCTAAAAATCAATGGAAAAATATCCTCGGGTGAGGATAATGAATGAATGAATGAATGAATAAATAAATCATGAGTTGCTAAGATAAGAGATCCACTTGAAACTGTACAAATCATAGGTTGCAATGTGGCAACCCAATAAAAAGCCATTTAATAAAGATCAGAAATGTTAAATAACACAGTTCCTTGTAAACCCAAGTGCTCTACATGTTCTTTTTACTTAAATGTTCAGGATAACTTTTTGAAATTATATAGAAGTAATAATAACAAGAAGGTGAAAGATTGATAATAGGGGTGGATACATAGTTCACAAATCCTTCATCTCCTATCTTCCATCTTCCATCTCTATCAAGGAGAAAGATGATTGGATAGAAAATAGTAGAGCACCCATTCAGATAAGACTTAAAAGTCTAAACCGGTGGAGAGAGTTAAGAGAGCACCTGGTTCACTACATTAGTGCAAACCTCCTGGTTCCAACGAACTCCATCCCTGCCTACTACTGGAAGGACATGGTGATCAAATGAGTTGCTATTTATTATCAAAAAACAATCTTAGAAACTAGGGCAGGGATGGGCACTGCAATTTTCAGGCAGGTTATCAAACATCACTTTAAACACAGAGAGAATAACAGGGAGCATTAAACATGCCTAGGAGTCAGGCATGATTTAATGAATTAACAGCACTTCCCCTCTTATCTATACTCTGCCAGACGGGCAAATCAGAGGAAGCTGTCAACACTCTGCTAGAG
Source organism: Myotis lucifugus (assembly GCF_000147115.1). Classification (NCBI taxonomy): domain Eukaryota; kingdom Metazoa; phylum Chordata; class Mammalia; order Chiroptera; family Vespertilionidae; genus Myotis; species Myotis lucifugus. The sequence goes on along the minus strand of NW_005871048.1, from coordinate 41,944,007 downwards.
CACATGATCTCAGCATTTGACAGAGACTCTCACCTTGTGAACGAGGTGGAGGAATGTGGCCCAGATGATCACAAAGATAGATGCTAATTATGAATCAGTGTCAGCCCAGAGTCTCTAATACCCCAGGATTCTGTCTTCAAACTTGTCCTGTTCATTGAGTAAGTAGCTGAGAAGACAGCTGGCTGGCTTTTCTCCTTCTTTAATGGGTAGGAGAGGTGGCCAATATCTTGAATGGCAGAGTGAAGATCCAAAGCCAGATTGAACAATAAAAATTTTAATTGGAATAAATATAAATCTTATCCTATATAATAAAAGGATAATATGCAAATAGACCGAACGGTGGAACAACCAGAATTCCCACAGCCCCTCCCCCCAGCCAGCCCGCCCCTGATGGCCCCCATCAGGCAGGCTGGCTGGACCCCACCAGTGCATGAATTCATGCACCAGGCATCTAGTATAAATATAAAACCCTATACTTATTACTTCTCTCTTCTAAAATCTACCAAAATGACAGTAGATAGATTTTTCTTTAAATAAAAATGTAAGTCCACAAGGACAAAGAGAATGAGAGAGGAGACTTAGTAGATAGTGAAACAGGAATTTTGGGGGCAAAATAGGACAGGTTTAGGAAATATTAGAAATTTTGGAAATTAGGGGGACCATGGAGGAAGCACAGGGCTGCAGAGCAGCAGAAGGTATATTTCCATAGAATGGGGGAGCTGGAAAGCTGGAACAGGTACAGTTCCATAGAATGAGGGAGCTGGGAACAGCAAAAGGTCTATATTTACAAAATAAAGAGAAGGAAGCCCTTCATTCAGAGGGAGAAGAAGAAAGCCCAAAGGGGATAGGAAAACAATAAGGAAGGATTTGGGGAAAACCTCACATGTCCCATGTAAGGTTCAACCTTTGAGCCCAGGAGTTACTATAGTAACCAGTCTGGGGGAATAGTGACCAATCAGAGGGGATATCAAGGCACCAGGATCTGCAGCCTTTATAAGCCATAGGGAAAGGGAACTCAGTGGGACCCTTTTCCCCCTCCCTACTTGGGAGTCCATTCTGTGGGACTCTTCCCTCTCCCCATGTGGGAGTCTGTACTTGTTCTTCAATAAATCTCCACCTTTGCTATACCACTTTCTGTCCGTGGACTCATTCTTCAATTCCAGCAGACAAAGAATCCGGGTTCCAGTCCAAAAATTCCATATCAATAGGAGATGTGAGCAACAATTAGAAAGATGGAAAGCAAATGGTAACAGATTTGGCAGAACCCACCACTAAAGTGCCTGCAAAGAGGGGTGCCAATGAGAATGAAACCAAGTCACCTGGAAGAGTCCTGGAAAGACCTAAGATCAGGAGGTCCAGATTCTGCAGAAGGGAGTGGTGAAGCATGGAGTGAAAAATAGAAATCTGTGAAAATATTAATAGAATGAACTGTTTAATGAGTGTTTCCATTCATTGAGGAGACTCAACAGAAGTTAGACAACTGCTGATAAAGTATGGTATAAAAGTGATTCAAGCATTGGGTAGAAACTTGGCTCAATGACTTTTAAAGTCCCATCATTTCTGTGATTCTAATCTGTGGATGCCAAAGGACTTCGGTAACTTCTGCATGTAGTTCCTACAAGAGTTCTATAGGTGGCGCTGCGGTACAAGATGAGGCTCAGCAAAGGGCTACTCTTACCTGATTGTCTTGGGTTATACTAATGTCTGTGGTGATAGGTAAAAACT
>NW_005871048.1:41919411-41942182 GCF_000147115.1 Myotis lucifugus | reverse complement strand
TGATCATGCCCCCATACTGGGGACCAAGCCTGCAACCTGGGCATCTGCCCTTACTGGGAATCTAACCTTGACCTCCTGGTTCATAGGTCGATGCTCAATCTCTGAGCCATACCGGCCCGGCCTGATTAGTTTTTTTTATGTAAAAATGAAAGAAGAACAAGATATGCCTTTGTGATGTTCAAGACTCTGAAAGACTATAACACTGGTCTGGGTTTACATAAGACTGTTTTACAATATCATCCAGGTCTTGTTGATCCATTTTCTAGAAAACAAATGCTGAAGGTCATTGAATGTTATGAAAAGGGAAGACCAGCTTCAATAGAGAAACAGAGGCTTGCACACGTTTTGCAAAAATACTTTCAAGAACATTGCTCTGGCCTGAAACTGTACATATATTTACCATTGGATGTTACAAAAGTTAAAATACAAAAGTTCCTTGTAAATTCTCCTCTTGCTGAGGATGACATTTTACTCGCTTTATGGTGACAAAGAAGTTGGTCTGGGAGAAGCATTGGTGAAATTCAAGTCAGAGGAACAGGTCATGCATTAAAACATTATGCACATTATGCACACTAAACGTTTAAGTGGTCGAAGATTCTTGAGGACAGAAGTATTGTTAAGACTTATAGCTGAGATCCTGGATGGGTAGCTCCATTGGGAGCATCATCCCTATATGCCAAGGTTTTGGGTTCCTTCCCTGGTCCGGGCACATCCAAGAATCAACTACTGAAAACTAATGAATGCATAAAAAAGTGGAACAACAAATCAATGTTTCTCTCTCTTTCCCTTCCTTTCTCTTTTTTAAAAAATAGAAATCAATAAAAATAAAATTTAAAAAGACTTATATCTGAGGCACAAATGCAGGAGTTTGGTGTAAATTTTTTCCTGCTGTCCAGTAAGAGAATTCAAGACCATTCACAATCATATGATAGAATTGACCCTTCCCATTAATTTGACTCATATGATCCTTCAGTATATGCAGTGGATTTTTCTGAAAACTTCAGGAATCGGCAAGGAGATTTGAGGCAACTGGACAATTTCAAGCATCCCCAGGGAGATTTCCAACAGCCTGATAGATATCTTCCAGAAGCTGTAGGCATTCCCCAATAGATTTCAAGCACTTTGGGAGAGACATTTTAAGGAAATTCTCTACCTCCTTCTAATATTCAATGTTGTTTATGGGAAATCAAATAGTAGGTCCATGCTGGGGATGGACCCCAGCAAGTGGCTTTGTAATGCAGCTTGATGTCTGGTGTTGGGATCCCACCTACTTTGTTCTTTCTCAGGATCGCTGCAGCTATTTTGGGTCGTTTTTTGTTCCAGATGAATTTTTGGAGGGTTCGTTCTGGATCTGTGAAGTATGCCGTTGGTATTTTGGTGGGAAGTGCATTGAATTTATAGCAATCTGTGAGTTCAACGCACTTCCCATTGAAGTGCCAACGGCATGCTTCGCAGATCTGGAGCGAGCTCTCCGGGGATTCATCTGGAATAGAGGGAGACCCCGAATAGTTGCAGCGGTCCTGGGAGGGAGCAGGGTGGGTGGGATCTCGATGCCAGATATCAAGCTGTATTACAAAGCCACTGTTCTCAAAACTGCCCTGGTACTGGCACAAGAAGAGACATATAGATCAATGGAATAGAATAGAGACCCCAGAAATCGGCCCGAACCAATATGCTCAATTAATATTTGACAAAGGAGGCAAGAACATACAAGGGAGCCAAGATAGTCTCTTCAATAAATGGTGTTGGGAAAATTGGACAGATATATGCAAGAAAATGAAACTAGACCACCAACTTACACCATACACAAAAATAAACTCAAAATGGATAAAGGACTTAAATGTACGACAGGAAACCATAAAAATTCTAGAAGAATCCAAAGGCAACAAAATCTCAGACATATGCCGAAGCAATTTCTTCACTGATACAGCTCCTAGGGCAGTTGAAACTAAAGAGAAAATGAACAAATGAGACTACATCAAAATAAAAAGCTTCTGCACAGCAAAAGAAACCATCAACAAAACAACAAGAAAACCCACTGCGTGGGAAAACATATTTGCCAACGTCATATCTGATAAGGGCCTTATCTCCAAAATTTATAGGGAACTCATACAACTTAACAAAAAGAAGATAAACAATCCAATCAAAAAATGGGCAAAGGATCTAAATAGACACCTTTCAAAAGAGGACATTCAGAAAGCCAAGAGACATATGAAAACATGCTCAAAGTCACTAATCATCCGAGAGATGCAAATCAAAACAACAATGAGGTACCATCTCACACCTGTCAGACCGGCTATCATCAACAAATCAACAAACGACAAGTGCTGGAGAGGATGTGGAGAAAAAGGAACACTTGTGCACTGCTGGTGGGAATGCAGACTGGTGCAGCCACTATGGAAGACAGTATGGAGTTTCCTCAAAAAGCTGGAAATGGAACTCCCATTTGACCCTGTGATCCCACTTCTAGGAATATATCCCAAGAAACCAGAAACACCAATCAGAAAGGATATATGCACCTATATGTTCATAGCAGCACAATTCACCATAGCTAAGATCTGGAAACAGCCTAAGTGCCCATCAGTAGATGAATGGATTAGAAAACTGTGGTACATCTACATGATGGAATACTATGCTGCTGTAAAAAAGAAGGAACTCTTACAATTTGCAACGGCATGGATGGAGCTGGAGAGCATTATGCTAAGTGAAATAAGCCAGTCAATGACGGAAAAATACCACATGATCTCACTCATTCATGGATAATAGAGACCATTATAAACTTTTGAACAATAATAGATACAGAGGCAGAGCTGCCTCACACAGATTGTCAAACTGCAGCGGGAAGGCCGGGGAGGGTTGGGGGGCAGGAAGGAGGGGGGTAAGAGATCAACTGAAGGACTTGTATGCATGCATATGAGCATAACCAATGGACATAAGACACTGGGGGGTAGGGGAAGCCGGGGTATTGTCAAGGGCGGGGGAAAAAAAGGACACATATGTAATACCCTTTGTAATGCTTTAAGCAATAAAAAAAATAAATAAATAAATAAATAAATAAGAAGAACAAAACAAAACAAAAAACCATTTTTCCCCCATACAATGTTAGGCCAGTATCTCAAATATGATTGTCTCTGGCTCTCCTCCCTTTCCCACAGCTAAAGGAGATTTATATTTTGCTTCTTAAAAGCTAATTACTCAATAGCTAGCTCTTCCTGACAAATTTTGCCACTCATAGAAGCTGTAAATTCTGATTTATTTATTCCTCTTACTGGCTGAAGATTTATAAGGTCCATAGAAAATTTTTGCTCTGCACCAAGGAATACCTACATCAATTCCATAAATTCAGATAACCTTGCTTCTACATTCAGGTCTCAATTCCAGGAAAACTTTCTAACATTAGGAATTTATAAAACTGTCAAATCCACTGACTTTTGGCATAACTTGCCTCTTCCAGAACACGCTGATTTTTTTTTTTTCCTAATGCTATTAGTCCACCCAAAAACCCAGGTGCCTTCTTTTATGTTGGGTATAGTCTAGCTGACAAAAAATTGTGAGTTGAGTGGGAAAAAACTCCACACTCATTCTTCCAGTGACTAGATTTTCAATAGCAATGGCATGCTTGCACCTAATTCCAAGTACATGTCCTAATTTGGCCCATTATACACTATTAAAGAACCAAAAACTCAACCAAGTAAATGTAAAGGTTTAATTGGCTTTATTAAACAATTCATGAATTGGGCAGAATCCCATCTAGTAAATAAAAGGTGCTCTTAGCAGCTGAACAAAGTGGAAGGTTTTTTATAGGCAGAAACTGGGACAAGAAAATTATTTCAGACAATGTTACCTCCCCTTAGGGGAAGGCAGGGTGTCTTATCGGGCAGATTACCAGGAAATCCCAACTGACTAGTTTAAAATTCCACTCCGGAAAAAAGGCTGAAACTCCACTTAGATTAGGTATTAAGTGGGACTTAGAACAAGTGATTCCTGTTTGGGGTCTGCTGTTTCTTATCAAGAAGGCACAGGCCCCCCAACATCTGACTGACTCTGGTTGTTTTGTCTGTTTGGGTTATTTTCTGAAGTAGCCTCTGTACTAACTTGATCTGAACTGAAGAATAGGATGTAGTAACTCACATTTCTCATCTGTCCTAATTCTTATACTTTCTAGATTTGATCTTTCTGTCCTTTGGAGAAAATAGAAATAACTTATTTTATAATTAAAGTAATTAATAAGCACTAATGGAAACATCTTTGAATTGTTTGTCCCACAGAAGAAAGGGTAGCACCTGGCTAGTAAATCCTCCAACAAAATCATTTCTATGGTTTCAAAAATGTTCTCAGCACTCCCATCACTTGTGTAAGTGATCCACATCACAAAATAGAAAACTTTCAAAGACATACTATGCAATTCATTGGACATGTAGATTCTGAGATGTTTATTTTTTTTAAAATATATTTTATTGATTTTTTACAGAGAGGAAGGGAGAGAGACAGAGAGCCAGAAACATCGATGAGAGAGAAACATCGATCAGCCGCCTCCTGCACATCTCCCACTGGGGATGTGCTCGCAACCCAGGCACATGCCCCTGACCGGAATCAAACCTGGGACCCTTCAGTCCGCAGGCCGACGCTCCATCCACTGAGCCAAACCGGTTCTGGCGAGATGTTTATTTTATATTTCGTATATTACTAGTACATACTTCATTTCTTAAGGAGCTTATAAAAGCAGGGAGTGGTGCTCTAGTGATCCTTGTAATCTATAGCTACCAGACAAATTACAGAGTTTATTTGTTGAAAGGGGAAAATTTTAACTGTGGATTCAAATTCAGCATTCAAGCCCCTATTCAAGCCAAATTCATTAATACTGTATGATGAAACTGTGTGCTGGGAGACCCTACGGATAAAACAAATCAGTAACTCTATTTCTAATTCATATATTTTTTTATATGTGTGGGGAAGGGAGGTGGGGGGGTGGGGGGGTCGGGGTAGCTTGGGGCATGCTCCCTGAAGAGAGAGCACCTAATTCACGCATTTTAAACATAGACACGGCTTGTATCACACCAGAGTTACATTATGAGATTAAGAGAAACTTCAAAGCTGATAAAAGAGCTGCTCAAAAAAGCATAAAAGCCCTAGCCAGTTTGGCTCAGTGGATAGAGCGTCGGCCTGCGGACTGAAGGGTCCCAGGTTCGATTCCCGGTCAGGGCACATGACCAGGTTGCAGGCTTGATCCCCAGAGTGGGGCGTGCAGGAGGCAGACAATCAATGACTCTCATCATTCATGTCTCTCTCTCTCTCTCTCTCTCCCTTTCTCCCTTCCTTTCTGAAATCAATAAAAATATATTTTAAAAAACATAAAAGTGTTTTGGTTTCAAAGGCATAAATAAATAAATACCTTGAGCCTAAACTTGCTTCAAGAAAATTTGCAATGAGATTTAAAACAAACAACAAACAAAAGCAGTACAACAGAGGCTCCAGAATTAGTTCCTCATTAGGGCACCAAGGGTGCTAGGTCTCTCCAAAGATCCATTCAAAGAGGCCTATGAGGAGTTCCCCGATTTGGGACTGTTACAGTGTTTATCTCCTGATGTTTATAGTAAAAATAAGGCCAACATTATAAAGATAAGAGCTTTGACTGGGGTTCTATGAGATTATGTCATATGAAGTATAATTTTATATAGAACTTTACTATGTTGACCAGCTTGGTCAACTGATAAACAATTTGGAAAGCTTAATACTGTACAAATATAGTTTTGGGGGGTCTCTCATTTAAAAAGAAATTAGCCCAAAGCAAAAATATCCCTAATTTATGGTTGTTCTATGATTCAGCTTGCCTTACTTCATCTTACAGAAACCCTTCCTCATTCACACCCATCACAAGAGGGATTTAACTCCTGTACGGTACATAAGTAAAAACGTAATGCAAAGTGTAACAGAATATCTGTGCCTGTTTTTTGGTGTCAAGGCAATTTCAGGTTACTCTAGGTTACATATGAGATTAGGAAAAATCAGAATCTCGACTATATAGCCAGGTACCATGGGGCACAGTCAAGCTGAACAGCAGGTACTACAGAGCCTGGGATGCGATTCCCAGAACTGGAAGGCTCCAATGCAGCTGCAGGGACAAGGGACCCCAGGTTACCATGCTAACTCCTCAGCAGCTGTGTTCATCAACCCTCCATCATTATCGTGATTCAGCAACTGTCTTTCTCTGTTTCCCAGCTCAGCTGCTAGCAACCAACCACCTCACTCTGAATATCTTTTCTCTACCTCATGGCTTATGTTACTCATAGCTTCTACTAGTTCACGCCCATCCTCTTGGCAGCTATGTGCCGCCCTCGGTCTGGGGAACCCAGATCTGCTTCCATTACCAATTGCCTGTCTCTTTCTCTTTGTTGCCAGTATAAACTCTTGAGAGAGAAAACCTTAGGCCACCTCATTTGGCCTCTAGCCCGGTGGTTCTCAAACTTGGACATGGAATCACCTGGGCAGGTTTACTAAAACACAGATTGCTCCAAGCCACCCCAGAGTTTCTGATTCAGTGTAGCTCTAATAGGGTCCAGTAGTTTGCATTTCTAACAAATCCCCAGGTGATTCTGATGCTTTTGATTTTGAGATCACACTTTGAAAACAACTGCTGTATCTCTAGGTTGGTGGTCTTTAGATGAGTTATAGGATTTAGGATATGGCCACCTATGAATAAGGAACTTTCAAGTGCCATTCCGCTCAGCAAGAGGCCCTGGGCATAAAACTTTTCGTATGGACTATGGACAGGCAAACCATATTCTGACATTTTCCCTGTCCACTCTTTTTCTAAGTGAGGTTCAACAGCATTCATTGAGTGCCTGCCATGTGCCAAGGCTTTAATGTAGTAAGCCCTGGAGATACAAAACCAGGTAATTTTAACTTGCAATAACCAAGGACTCAACTAAATTATTTTAATAAGTTGTGAAAATCAAGATAAATGTCTTGGTTCTCTTTTGAATATAAAGACACAGTAAAAGAAAAGTACAGAGCCCTAGCTGGTTTAGCTCAATGGATAGAGTGTTGGCCTGTGGACTGAAGGATTCCAGGTTCAATTCCAGTCAAGAGTATATGCCTGGGGTTTCGGGCTCGATCCCCAGTAGGGGAGTGCTAGAAGCAGCCGATCAATGATTCTCTCTCATTATTGATGTTTCTATCTCTCTCTCCCTCTCCCTTCCTCTCTGAAATCAATAAAAAAATTTTTAAAAAAAGAAAAGAAAACTACAGAAATTCTCAAAAGTCTCCACTCAAATAATTGTGATGGAAACAGAACAGCAAGCAAGAAAAGCACATTAAAAAATAATTAATATAAAAGAATTACTTATGAACTACCTAGAATTTCTAACTCTGAGAAAACAAACAAAAATAAATAAAAATACAATAATGGAACACAGTAGGCTCTGTGCTCTCAAAATCCAGCTGCACCCAAAGGAGTAAAGTACGCTTATCTGAAAAGAAGGAGGTGTTCAGCAGATCTGCTGGAGGCAGGAAAAGGGGAGAAAGCCAAGTATATAGTGGCTTTAGAAAAGGTCATACCTAACCAGCCTATGAAGTGGGTTCTGTGAAGATAGTGTGCACTATTTTTCCTTGACTGTGAAACCCCAGAAGAAAAAGGCTACACACCTGCTCCGTCCCTAGTCATCCCAGGTTACAGCACTCTACCTTTCCTATTCTGGCTTTGGCCACAGGCTCTGCCCAAATTCACAGTGGATTGTGTTGTATTATATCGTCCTCTAGTGGTTTCAAAAATGTCTTGTCTTCCTTTTTTTAAAGGCAGTATTTATCAGAGGGCCACCCAAACACATGGTGCTCAACAAATGTCTGTTCAGTGGACTGGAATGAATGACAGAGATCCTATGGGAAGATTTTGACTACACAAGATGACCTTGCTCAGCTTCCCTAGGAAAATAGGTAGTTATTTTAGGCTCAGGCTACTTATGCCATCATTGACTTTTCCTTTTAAACAGATGATGCAATATAGTTTGTCACTGCCTCTTGTACAGTTTCAGGAAATCCAATGTAACTCTTTTGGGTACTATATTACCTGGGAGAACAAAAGTTCCCATGCACCGAAAGGTCGCCAGTTCGATTCCCAATCAGGGCACATGCCCAGGTTACAGGTTCTATCTCTGGTTGGGGTGCATGTGGGAGGAAACCACCAATTGATGTTTTTCTCTCACCCTGACCCTCTCCCTTCCTCTCTCTCTAAAATCAATAAAAACATATTTTTTCTATTTTTATTGATTTCAGAGAGGAAAAGAGAGGGGGAGAGAGATAGAAACATCAATCATGAGAGAGAATCATTGATAGGCTGCCTCTTGCACATCTCCACACTGGGGATGGAGACCACAACCAGGCATGTGCCCTGACTGGGAATCGAATCGTGACCTCCTGGTTCATAGGTCGACACTCAACCACTGAGCCACTCGGCCGGAAAATAAAAATTACAACTACAAATTGTCTATTTATAAAGACAAATATAGCGAGTTGAAGTGTTTAAAGCTGGTCTCTACTTCAGAGTATTGTGTGTAGTTCGATCTCAGTCATGTCCAAAATTCGAACATCTTACTTATTAAGTAAAAAAACTGTGTAAGCCTATGTTTCATTAGTCTTTCTTTTGTATTAACTTAGTATAATGTGTGTGGGGTTTTCTTCTATGTATCCATTCAACAAGTGTTTGTTGCTTCTGCTATATGCAAGGTACTGTGATGGTCAGTTTGGGAAGGGTGGGGGAAGAGGGATGAGACATATCTTTACTCTCCAAGTTCTTACCATGTAGGGAGAAACCAGAGTACACACAGTTTTTAAAAATACCTGCACATAGCAAAAAAAAAGTGTAAATACTACAAAACATGTATAGTGAAAATCAAACCTCCTTCATCTTTGACTTTCTCTCACTGATACGTCTTTATCAATTTCAGACATGTTCTCTGTATACACATAAGTCAATAAACCCTTATTTTCTTTGTATAAAAAAGAAGCATAAAACAACACATTGTTCTGCCTCTTGTATTTCATTAACTACAAGTAAACCTACCTCATTTAATTGTATAGTATTCCATTGAATGAATATACCATTATTTATTAGGAATAATCTCACTAGCTGTGTAATATTGGGAAAGTTGCTTAAACTTTCTGTGCCTCGGTTTTCTTACAATAAAAAAAGAATAATAATAGTACTATCTCATAGAGTTGTTGTGAGGATTGAATTGTTACACAAAAAATTGCTGAAAAGAGTGTTTTAGACCTTATAAAAGCTAAAGAAATGTTATTCTTATTAGCACATATTACAGTCTTTTGCTAGCAATTATTACTACAATTAATATCCCTATATTTATATCTTTCCTAGATCATACACATACTACATTTTGATATATGCTGCCAAGTTGCCCTTGAAAGGGGTAATATGAATTTATAATTCTGCCGACAATGTAAGAATCCCTGTTTCCCCACACCCTTGACCTTAGTCTATCAAGAATTTTATCATACAGCTAATTAAATAAACTAGAGGCCCGGTGCATGAAAATTCATGCACTGGAGGGGGTGTCCCTCAGTCTGGCCTGTCCCCTCTCACAGTCCGGGAGCCCTCAGGGGTGGGAGGTCACCCGGCGATCAGGGGAAGGCGATGCCCCATCACACCTCTGCTGCTGCCACTGCCGGCAGCACAAGCCTTGGCCAGCCCTGGTTCCCTGAGCCTTGGGCGGCCCTGGTTCCCTGAGCCTCGGGCGGCTCTGGGTGGCTGGGGGGCTGAGGGGACTGGGGGACTCCAGAGGCAGGCGCCCCGGTGGGGCTGAAGGGACTGGGTGCCGCCATCTTTAAGGGCATGGTAGTCAATTAGCATATTCCCTCCTTATTGGCTGTGGATGCTGCCACCTTTGAGGGTGGGGCAGTCAATTAGCATATTCCCTCCTTATTGGCTGTGGGCCGCCATCTTTGCAATGGCATGAGGGTCAATTAGCATATTCCCTCTTTATTAGATAGGATGATATTAATTTTGTGGGTAGATGTGTCAAGAACTTTGTCAAGGGACAAAGATTTTCCCCTGCTTGCAAACTCACAATTAGCCTGCCACAGTTGCCTGAACTAACACAAGGTCTAAGAATCCTGGGTCAAAGACAAAAGACTGTCACTCATCAGATAGCATCAGTTTGCATCACTTCACCTTGCTTCCCCCATCCCTAAATCATGCATCCCATGCTGATGGCAGCACAGGTAGGTGCTAAGCATGCAATTGAGTTTAGAAGACTCCAGTCGTTTAAAGAGGCTGCTAGCAAACCTGCCTGAACTTTTTTCTAGAGGAGGCATTCTACAGAGAGAGACATAGCCTTTCCCCTGGATAATCAGCAGCCTTGGAGGCAGCGGAAGACAGGAGCCCAGACCTGACTAATGGTCACAGGGTCCCAACCTCTGCAGGCTGAAAATAACATCTTGACCTAAGTTATGTTTCAGTGCCTGAGCCCTAAAGTAGAATGACATCCTGGCTACTTTCCCATGAAACCAGACAGAGGGACATCGGAAAAGACCTCAGACTGTCCTGAAGACCTGAAGAAATGATTCATTACCCATACCTCACCTCCAATCAATCAGTTCTCAGCCCAACCCCAAATCCCAACCCAGGTGTCTTGTGATTTTGCCCTATATAATCTGTAACCTACACGCCATCAGAAAGTTCAGGGTTTTGAGGATCAGCTTCCTGTCCTTCCTGTCCACCTTCCTGGTTTGCACCATTCATAATAAAATAGTCAACATTTCTCCACTGCAAGTCTCGATGTGCTTGGCTCTGCTATCAATGGGGGGTGAACTCTTTCTGTTCTGTAACATGATGAGTTGAGTTTGAAGTAGCTTTCTCCACTAACGTGCAACATATTAGATTGTTTTAATGAGTATTGCACTTACTGCTCCTTATTCTGAAATAAAATATATTTACAAAGTCTATGAGCCATTTACTGTTATTCAAAGTTTGGTGCCATATCACCAGTACCATTCAGTGTTCTTAATTACCAACACTCTCCACTCTGACTAGCTCATGCAGAAATGTAGTAAGGGATATTGGGTAATTCACAGAATCTCTTGGAGGACAAGAGAGTCAGGCTCTAAAGCTAGGCAGTCAGAAGCAAGGCCCAAATACAATGGCGGCCACTCTGCCAAAAACGCAGCTGCCACTGCCACTTGGCACCAAAGATGCTCAGGAATGGACACCAGACGCTCTGCCACTGCTACTCCCAAAGGACTGCATGCCTCCCTCACAGTGGAAAACCAGTCCCCACTTGCTGTCTCCTTAGCTGAAGTCACCCCTGGATATGTCTGATTGGTGAACCCCAGGTCACATGTCAGGACTCTAGCTACAAAAAAACTCTGGGCATGCGAACTTTCTGGTTTCAACCTTGAGAAGGTAGGAGACGTAATGTGGGAAATGACTAAAATATATGAAGCCTTGTAGTATGCACTGTCAGTAGGTCCTTTGCCCATCTCCCCTTGGGTCCCTTTCCCACTTTTACACATGCCAGGAGCTCTCCTTCAGCCAGCACCTTCTTCTTTTTGTTAGAAAATTGTTCCCCAAATATCCAAATTCCCTAGTGCTATGGTCTGAATGTTTGTGCCCTTCCCCACAAGATTTATATGTTAAGATTTTACCCTCCAAAGTGATGGTATTAAGGGATGGGTGATGGGCCTTAGGAACATTATCAGATCATGCAGACAGAGCCCTCATGACTGGGATTAGTGCCCTTATTTAAAAAAAAAAAAAAAGCCCTGACTGGTTTGGCTGAGTGGATAGAGCATCAGCCTTCGGACTGAAGGTCCCAGGTTCAATTCCAGTCAAGGGCATGTACCTTGGTTGCGGGCACATCCCCAGTAGAGGGTGTGCAGGAGGCAGCTGAGCGATGTTTCTCTCTCATTGATGTTTCTAACTTTCTATCCCTCTCCCTTCCTCTCTGTAAAAAATCAATAAAATATATATATTTTTTAAAAGACCCCAGAGGGCTAGCTTGCCCCTTCTGCCATGTGAAGTCACAGCAAAAAGCTGCCGTCTAAGAGCCAGGAAGTAGGTCTTCCCCAGACACCAATTCTGCCGGCACCTTGATCCTAGACTCCCAGCCTCCAGAACTGTGAGAAATAAATATGTGTTGTTTATAAGTGACCAGTTTATGGTATTCTTTTACAGCAGCCTAGATGGACTAAGACACCTTGCCATACCCTTCTTGCCTTTCCTGTCCCATCTTCCCATTCTCCTACCAGTTTTTCCTGAAACATTTACTAATCACTTTCACACAAATCCTTCTCTCAGAATTTGCTTCTGGGAAACCCAACAAATACCTAAAGTTGGACCTAACACATGGTAAGCACTCAATAAATATTCTTTGGAAGGAAGGAAGCAGGTGCTAAGTTGCCACTCATGACAATGTCCACCACACTCTCTGATCCAGACTCCTGGACATGACTTAAGAAACAGCACCCCACAATCTGGTTCTCTTACATCATTGGAATCAGTTGTTATTTATGCAGTCAGGAAGAACATTGCAAAACAGCTGACTCTGAAGTGCACTTTGCCCATCTCAAGGGTGATCTTGTCTACTAGTTATATTATACTAGAGGCCCGGTGCACAAAATTCATGCATGGGGGGTAGGGGGTCCCTCAGCCTGGTCTGTGCCCTCTCCCAGTCTGGGACCCCTCGGGGGGTGTCTGTCTGCTGGCATTCAGGCATCCCTCTTGCAGTCTGGGCTCTCACAGTTCAGGACCCCTCGCAGCTTACCGCCCGCCTGCCACAGAGGCAGGAGAGGCTGCCGCCACCACTGCTGTGCTCACCACCCAGGCTCACTGCTCCTTAGCGCTGGCCCCGCCCCCCACCCACTGGTCATTCCAAGGTCGTTCAGCCATCTGGTCTAATTAACATATTAGCTCTACATTATATAGGATTATATTATATTATATTTATGATATAACCCTTTTGGGGATTAAACTCTGTAACAGAAAATAATGGCAACCTTGAAAGGATTTTCTAAAAATAAATGAAACAAGAGAATTCCTGGTACATAGTAGCCTCTCTAAAAAGTTCCTTTTCTTGCTCCTCCAGCTGCCTGAAAGTTAAACTAAGAGAAAATGTTTCATCTCCATACTTGTCACTGTATGCAAATGAGTCAAAACTAGATTTTTATTTTGTTAATATATCTTCATTGATTTCAGAGAGGGAGAGAAAGAGATAGAAACATCAATGATGAGAATTATTGATCGGCTGCTTCCTGCAAGTCCCACCCTGGGGATCGATCCTGCAACCTGGGCATGTGCCCTAACTGGGAATCAAACCTTGACCTCCTGGTTCATAGGTTGACGCTCAACCACTGAGCCACACCCGGCTGGGCTCAAAACTAGATTTTACAATAATAACAGCTGGGATGGAGGAGAAGGCTCTGAGAGAAACATGGAATCACTTCTGTGGTATTCCTACCATAAAAGCATATCCTAAAGTCAATCAGGAGGAAACATCAGACAAATCCAAAAGGATGAACATTCTGCAAAGTAAGTGTCCTGTCCTCTACAGATATGTCAAGATCGTGAAAAAGAGAGAGACCAGGACTGCTCCCAATAGGAGAAAACCAACAAGACATGACAATTAAATGCAACACATCATCCTGGACTGGATCCTGGAGCTATCAAGCACTTTATTGGGAAAACATGTAAGATATTTCTCCAGGACCATTGTAATCCAGAGATCTCCATGAGGTCCACGGAGGCTTTAGTTGGACCCACCACTTCTCAACTCCTCCCACTGCCCAGTTGTTTCCTGTCCCTCCCCTTCACAGCTGTTGGTCTCAGAAGCACTCCTTAATAATCATCCTGCACACTAACCTTCATCTCAAAGTCTGCTTCTTGGAGAACTCAACCTGTAACAAAAAGAGTGAATAGGGTTTTGTGTTTTTTTTAAATATATTTTTATTGATTTTTTACAGAGAGGAAGGGAGAGAGATAGAGAGTTAGAAACATCGATCAGCTGCCTCCTGCACATCTCCTACTGGGGATGTGCCCGCAACCAAGGCACATGCCCTTGACCGGAATCGAACCTGGGACCTTTCAGTCCTCAGGCCGACGCTCTATCCACTGAGCCAAACCGGTTTCGGCAAATAGGGTTTTTTTTAAAAATATTTTTTTATTGATTTCAGAGAGGAAGGGAGAGGGAGAGAGAGATAGAAACACCAATGATGAGAGAGAATCATTGATCAGCTGCCTCCTGCACGCCCCCTACTGGGGATCAAGCCTGCAACCACGACACGTGTCCTGAGCAGAATGGAATCAGGAATCCTTCAGTCCACAGGCCGATGCTCTATCCACTGAGCCAAACCAGCCAGGGCTGAATAGGATTTTAACAAGTGAAGGCGGAGGTAGTGTATTCTGGGCATGAAAAATAGTCTAAACAAATTATTTTATTAGAAGATAAGCAGAACAACTGGATGGGGGAAAGAGTGACTGGAACCCAGAGATCAGAAGGCAGCTTGATGTGAGATGAAGCCCATATGGGATGTTGTTGGCCATGTTAATGATTCGAGTTTGTCTTAAATGTAATGGAAAGCCACTGGAAGGCTGGAGGGTGGAGGGTGGTGCATTATAAGATTTGCATTTGGAAAATATCGCTATTACTGTAGCACATGTGAAACACAGATTGCTACCCAAAAACTGCTACAAAAAAGTCACTTGGTGACACAGTGAAGCAAGACTGTCACTCCCTTTCTGGTAAACTTGGGAAAACTAGTAAGGAGGTTACTGTAGTGGTCTAAACAAAAGACGGCAGTAACCTAGACTTTATGGTGGTGATGGAGATGAGAAATTTTAGATTGATTTAAGAAATGCTGATAAGGTAAGAAAAAAATGACATGACTTGCTGATGGGCTGGATATATGGCATAAGGAAGGGGAGGTGTTAAGGATGCTGCCTACATTTTTGGTTTGCTTAACTAAATAAATGGTGCCAGATTTAGGGGAAAGATCATGCATATACTTTTGGACATAAAGAACTTGAACTTCCTTTGAGACAAGCAAATGTGGGGTTCTAGAAACCAAGGAAAGAGAAGGTTCCAAGAAGGAGGGAGAGATTAACTATGTTGAAAGCTATAGAGAGGTGAGATAGCATACTGCTGAAAAATCTCCATGAGAGAGTTGCTTCAGAGGAGTGAGGAATGCAGAAGCTAAGCTGGAATGGGTTGATAAGTGAGTAGGAATAAGGAAACCAGAGACACTTTTCCTTCCACCACACACACACACACACACACACACACACACACATCCCTCAGTTGTAGGAAATGTACTTGTATTGGCATAAAAAATAGTGTCATAATTCTAACCAAATCAGAAATATTAAGTGAACTCAAGCTCCACTTGGGATGAAATTTAACTTCAACTTATACATGTCATTTTACCTAGTTCTCTCTAGGAATGGCACTAGCTGTAGAAAAGCATGATAGTTGATGCTACTGTCATTCCAATTAGAAAATAAGAATTCTACAAAGAAATTTGCTACCCAAAAATTGCTACAAAAAAAAGTAACTTTGTGAGACACTGAAGCAAGAATGTCACTCCCTTTCTGGTGAGACGAGTTCCCCCTGACGACATGCCTCTCGCTAAGAATCTCTTTCATTCCTCTCCAGAAGGGAAGAAGAGGGGCCTGGTGCAGAGCCCCAATTCCTACCTCACGAATGTGAAACGCCAAGGATGGCATCAAATCGCTACCAACCTTAGCCAGACAAACGGTGTGTTGCATGCCCTACGGTCCTCTCTAGGCCGACAGGAGGAAAAGCAAGACTTCCATAGGTCACTCCTTCAGAAGGAAGCAGCACTAAAAATACCAGAATCAAGGAGAGTGGGGAACTGTCCCAATAAACACATTTTGGATAAAAATAAAAAAGAATGCTACTCTTTGGTGGGCTTTACTTGATCTATCCCACTCTGGGCCAACAAGTATCGCCTGGTGCCAGTAAAAGATATGGACATTGTTGTACAAATTCAATAAACAGACAATGCTATGAAATATTCTGAATTTAAAACCTCACTACAGCTGAGGAGTATTGTACATTTGCTCCCTCGTTTGCCTCAACTGGGAAAATATGCATCGTTAGCTTTAAGCATCAGTCCTTCCTCTGTGTTCTACACAGCCTTCGGCTTCCCACGTTGCCATATCCACGTTTTGCCAGTTCCAGGTCAGGTGCTGCCTATCGGTGAGTCTTTTCTGGTTACACCCATATCACACATTATTGGGGAAACCTTCAACACGAAAAGCCAATAACATGAAATGTTGCCACCCAGGCCTTGCTCTCAAATGGCTAAATGTTGCAGAATAGATCATGAAGTTCCAGCAGGTAGAGACTGTGATTCTCATTCTTTTGTATGTTACTAAGACTCGTTATGTGTATTCCAATTAAGTAGAGGATTGTGAACGAATCATAATGTACACCGCTCCAAACCCCCTTTTCCCCTCAAATTTCCCTGAGCAATAATAATGAATTGATTACTATATTCGACTCACTGATCTAGACAGTCTTCACATATTAACACATATAACCCTCCCAACAAACCTATGATACAGGTATTACTACGTCTATTTTATAGATAAGAAAATCAAGGTACAGAAAGCCCAAGTGACACAATTATTAAGTGTCAGGACTGGGGTTCGAACCAAGACACAGAAAACCACGTTCCTAGCATTTTAGCAACAGAAAAATACGGCCTGGTCCGCCCTCTGCGCGACAAGGCTCCGCTGTATCCCCGACGGCCCCTAGGTGGCGCTGCAGGGTCAGGTAAGCGCGCCCGCCAGGGCGACGGAGAGGCGGAGCGGGACCCCAGTCATCACCCCCCCAGTGGGCGGAGCCTAAGGGAGGGCGGGGCAGCGAGGCTTCTGTACGCAGGCGCGGGCCGGGCACTCCCCCGGGAGTGGAGGCTGCTGGGCCGATGACGTGGCCTGGCAACGTCCGCGCCGGTGCACCTCCCGGGAACCCGGCGCCCCCGGAACTGCCCGCGGCCTAGTCCCGACGCGATCGCGCTGGTGAGGCGGCTCCGGGGCGGCGGCGGCCCGGCCTGCGGGAACCGACGAGGCCGCTGCCATGGGGGAGTGACGCGCTGCGCCCGCTGTTCCGCGGCAGCGCGAGACATGAGGAGACCGCGCGGCGGCGCAGCGGCGGCGGCTCCTGAGTCGGGATGGAGGAGATATACGGCGGGGACGTGCTAGCCGGTCTCGGCGGCGGCGGCGGCGGCGGTCGTCTCGGGCCGGTGGACGCGCCCAGCGCTCGGTAAGGGACCGGTCCGCTCCAGGGGCTGCCCACGTGCCTGCGCTCGCGGGCACTCACTCGCGGACCCGGACGACAGCTTGGCCGCCCGGACACACCTTCTCCGCCGCTGCCCTGGCTCCCCGGGCGCGCGGGGACCGGCGCGCCTCCAGACCCCTGACAGCCCGGAGCGCCTCCTGGGCTCGGCACGTGCCCAGCCCCCGGCTCCCGCTCCCGGGCCGCGGCCGGCCGGCGCCCATTGGCTCCTCGGTCCCCGCCGCGGAATGAATGGTCTGGAGTCAGGACGGCTCTCGGGAGAACTGCCGGTCCGTTCAGGGAGGCGTTTCTGATGCTGTTTCTCCCTAAAATAGTAGTTTAGTGACGGCTTAACCTTCCTGACATCTTCCTGTGTAATGTAGGGGAAGGTGTCACCATCGTGTCTTCAGGCGAAGAAACCAAAGTACAAACAGGTGAACTTCGGAAGTTCAGGTTAACACCACACGTCAAGAATCCAGCCCGTCGCCTGGTTTTCTTTTCCTTTCGTGGTTTATTTTATTGTTAAGTAAGATATGTGTGCTCATTGTCAAAAAACCCACAGTGCAGACATTCAGAGTAAGAAGTGAACTTCCCCTCTTTACCCCCCCCCCCCCCCCCGCCAGTACTCCCAGTAACCCCCAGGGACGGACAGTGACCACTCTGGGGTGTGCCCGTGGCCCGTCCCGAGTCCTGAGTGTCAAAGATGACACTTCGTTTTCAATGAGGTTAAGGTTTTCTCATTCTTGGATACTTTCTTTGAGACTTAAAAGTTGGGTTGATAAATTCTTTGAAATCATAGAAATAGTATTACAACTATTTTCTGTGAATAGGAAAGAACACAAAATGCTGGAACAACTTAAATCAACTGCATTTTTGTAGTACAAGTTTAATTTTTTCATCTGTTTTGAGCAACTCCTTTTATAAATAACAGATATCAGATGTTTACTCTGACATGACAACTAAATGCAATAGGCAATTCCGGTCTGGATTTGGTACTGGACAGGAAAAATGCTAAAAAGGACAGTATTAGGTCAATTGACAAAATTGGACTATGGACGATAGATTAAATTATCATATTAATGTTTAAGTTTCCTGAAGCTGGTAACTGCTGATTTTATAAGAGAATGTCTATATGCTGAGGAAATACAGGTATTTAGGTGTAAAGGAGCATGATGTATGTAACTTAAATAAATACTTAAAAAAATTAAGTTTGTGTATTTAGGGAGAGAGATAAGGCAAATAGGACAATACATTAACAATTAGGGAATCTAGCTAGGTAAAGGTATACTATTCTTGCAACTTTTCTGTAAACTTGAAGTTATTTTTAAATAACAGTTTAAAGTTGTTATTTACTCAAGAGCTTATTGTCTTAGGTTGATGTTGGAAACAGTCCTTTGCTTCATTTGCATTATTTACTTAGCAGAGTTGCCCTCCTATTGATGTCTGCAGACAGACATCCCTCTTGCAATCCAGGACCACTGGCTCCTAACTGCTCGCCTGCCTGATCGCCCCTAACTGCCTCTGCCTGCCTGCTGGCCTGATCACCCCTACCTTGCCCCCCTGCTGGCCTGATTGCCCCTAACCTCCTCTGCCTCAGTCCCTAGTCTAAGCCACAGTCTGGCCTCCCTCAGCTGGAGGCGACCTGGCCGATCATGGAAGGCACTGCCCCCATCACTCTGCTGCTGCTGCCACTGGTGGCCACCATGGCTGCCTGAGCCTCGGGCCGGCCCTGGGCAGCAGCAGCCACCATCCACGGCTTGCCTGAGCTTCAGGCAGCTGCTGCAGCTTTGTCCGGATGGTCGTCCTAAGATGTCCACCCTAATTAGCATATTACCCTTTTATTAGTATAGATATTTTTTATTGATTTCAGAGAAGAAGGGAGAGGGAGAGAGAGAAACATTGATGAGACAGAGAATCATTGATCGGCTGCCTTCTGCATGTCCCCTGCTAGGGATCAAGCCCACAACCTGGGCATGTGCCCTTGACTTGAATAGAACCTGGGACTCTTCAGTCCACAGGTTGATGCTCTATCCATTGAGCCAAACCAGCTAGGGCTTTGTTTGTTTTTCAAACTGAAGAATTGTGAGCTGTTGCAGTGGTCAAAGCTTAAGAAACAGGTTTGAACCCAAAACCCAAATTTCAGTAATTCCAGGTTTACAGAACCAGAGATTTTTCTAATCCTTCACAGAAAAGACCAGTGATATCTTTGATGAGACAGTTAAAGGCAAATAATGATTTTTAATTTAGGGAGGTGGATTGGCACCCCCTCAGTTGCGCAGAGAGTCAGTGTCTCAAGGGTCACTGCCCTTGTTCAAGAGCCTCCCTTTCCTCTTCCCCCACATCTTTCCTTTTAGTAAACGAAGCTGTTCATTATTTCCCTCTGCAATATAAACTAGGAATGTCTACTTAGGTAGTGTGTCATCTTTAGCCCAACAAGACTTCATTAATTGAGACTTTAAAAATCAAACTATCCAACTTTTAAAATTGGAAAATAAATTTTCTTTCTTTTTTCTTTTTTTTACCCCCCCCCCTTTTTTTTTCCCCCACTAGGGAAAGCTGGGGCTGGGTGGGACCACTGTCCTCTGATGGAGAGACAGGGACCCAGAGCCAATACAGCACATTCATTTTATACGAAAATAAATTTTCTAATTTAATATGGCAACAAAAAGGTCTTCAATATTTACTTTTAAAGTCATATTGCAATATCAAAAAATGTACATTTCTGGATATATGAATGTATCTAAAAGACGTGTATCAATTCATGGAGATGCAAAGTAAAAGGTTTGGAAGGATGTACGAACCCAGTTGGTCACCTATGAGAAGGAAATTGGGAATGACTTTAAAACTTTTATAACAACCAGCTAGCTACTCAGGTGTGCTTTTGTAATCTCTGGTGTGTTTTTTGTTTTGTTTTGTTTTTTATTAAAAAGGAAATAAAAAATGGAATAAAGAAAATTAGTATCAGAAAGATCATAATAGTAACATATTATCAAGAAGTATTTAATGTTCCATATGACTAAATCTTGCCATGAAAGTGCCAAATTTTTATTTTCATTTTTTAAAAAATATATTCTTATTGATTTCAAAGAGGGAGAGGGAGATAGAAACATCAATGATAAGAGAGAATCATTGATTGGCTGCCACCTGCACACCCCACACTCGGGACCGAGCCTGCAACCTGAGCATGTACCCTGATGGGGAATCGAACTGTGACCTGGTTCATAGGTCGATGCTTAAACACTGAGCCATGCCAGCCTGGCTGAAAGTGCCAATATTTTTACGTTTTGTTAATACATTAAACAAAAATTATTTAGAAATAATTTCATATTGCTCCCGTCTTCTTAAAACTAATATATTAAATATAATTTACTTAGTGACTTCAGGTCATTTTGATCATAATCTGATGAACTGGGCTTAAATACAATCATTTCTTCAATGGCTCCTTCGTAGTGCCAGCGTTTTGCATATGTTGTTCTCTGTACTTTGAAATACCCTTCCCTTTTTCTTGCTTCAGGATTCCTCCTTTGCCCTTGTATGCACATTTGTACATCTCAAACTCTGAAGATGATCTTTGCTTTCCTTGTTAACAATTACATAGTTGCTTCCACATCTAGCCCTTTAAATTCTATTATTTCTTGGGTCACATAAATACTTGTTTTTCTGCCTACCTAAGATCTTAACTCCTGGAAGACAGGGTCTCTTTATGTATTTAGTGTCTTGGATAGTACCTAGAAATGTGTTTAGATGTAAGTAACCAAAGTAAGAGCTTTCTAAACAAATAGAGACATAACCTTACGTCTAAGAAACCATTGGTTGCCTGGCCGGGTAGCTCAGTTGGTTCTGGTGTCTTGGGCACCAAAAGGGTTCCAAGGTCAGGCACTTACGGGAGGCAACAGATTGATGTTTCTTCTCTCTCTCTCTCTCTCTCTCTCTCTCTCTCTCTCTCTCTCATTAATAATAACATATCCTTTGGTGAGGATTTTTTTTTTTTAAAGAAACCATGGAACCAGATTCTTTGTCTTTGCTCTCTGTAAAATGTGTAACATTTTTTTAGATAAGTTTTAGACAGAAGACCTCCCTGGAAGGCAGGAAAAAAAGGTAAAAGGATTCCTAGCTATATCTTGCCCTTTTATCAGGAAGAGGGTAGGTTGTACCTGAAGCCACCCTGTCAGGTTTCTCTTGGGTCTCGTTGGCCACATATGGCATCTAGCATATAGTAAAGTATGCAAGGAATATTTGAAGAATGGCTAAATAGCCCCATGAGGAATGTACAAGGCTTTTGGCTGACATCAATATTTCCCAGACTGCTGTGGTTTTTAATGTAACTGTTTTTCCTGGTCTTTGTTTTTTTTTTTTCTTTTAAACAGAACATGATTATATTTAATATATAAGTTTGATACAACCAAAACGTGAAACACCAGAATAAAATAATAACAAAAAAACAGGATATTTCATTTGCAATGTATGAGAAATGCTTAACATCTTTAGTCATAAACAAGCTCTTAAAAACCAGTAACAGAGACACTATAATGCAAGAAAACATTTCTTTTTAAATATTTTTTTCATTGATTTCCGAGAGAAGAAAGGAGAGGAAGAGAGAGATAGAAAAATCAATGATGAGAGAGAAACATCCATCACCTGCCTCCTGCATGGTAGGGGATTGAGCCAACAACCCAGGCATGTGCCCTGATGGGAATGAAAGCGTGACCTCCTAGTTCAGGGGTCGATGCTCAACCACTGAACCACACCGGCTGGGCTCTTTGTTTTTTTTTTCTCTATCTTGTCGACAGATGTTCTTTATGTCCGTGTTTCTATCATGTTACCTTATTTTTACACCTAGTTAAGAGCTTTAGGAGGTTTTGACCTTTCTTCTACTTAATTTCGTTCTTTTATTTTGAATTTATGGCTGAGTTGCTGGTAGTTAAAATTGCCAAAAGCTTGAATGCCTCTTATGTACTGTATTACTGCACTATATATATTACTGTACTAAATATTACTGTATCACATAAGTATAATTGTAGAGTTAGCACTTTTTCATTTGGTAAATGTTTACTGAACATATGTTACGCAAGTCCCTGTGTTAGGAGCTGAATAAACAAAGGATTTCTAGCTCAACTATTATTTTTATTGGCTAATTATGAATTGCCACCATGACAAGAGTATTTAAATAGCATTAGTATAGCCCTAACTGGTTTAGCTCAGTGGATAGAGCGTCGGCCTGTGGACTGAAGGGTCCCAGGTTCGATTCCGGTCAAGGGCATGTACCTGGGTTGCGGGCACATCCCCAGTGGGGGCTGTGCAGGAGGCAGCTGATCAATGTTTCTCTCTCATCGATGTTTCTAATTCTCTATCCCTCTCCCTTCCTCTCTGTAAAAATCAATAAAATATATTTTAAAATAAATAAATAAAATGGCATTAGTATAGTTAATTTACTTACATCTCTGATTTTTTCTCCAATGATACTGAAA
>NW_005871048.1:41902647-41919311 GCF_000147115.1 Myotis lucifugus | reverse complement strand
GCTTTTATTTTTCAGATTCACGAAAATATATTGTGTTACTATGTTTCACTAAATTCTTGGAAGGCAGTGGGACTTTTTGAATCATATGATCTCCTAAAAGCAGTTCACATTGTTCAGTTCATTTTTATATTAAAGCTTGGGTGAGTGTGTATGGTTCTTTTTTTCCTTAATGTTTTTTTATTTCTTTGAAAATCCTGTTTTAACTGAGTATATTTAGGAAATTTTATGTGGAATATTTTGAAATAGAATATCTAAGGTTAGCAGTACAAGGAGATTGATTAAAACAATAAATAAATAAATAAAAAGCCCTGGCCAGTGTGGCTTCATTGGTTAAAGTGTTGTCTTGTATACCAAAAGGTTTCCGGTTCAATTTCCAGTTTGGGCACATACCTGGTTTTCAGGTTCGATCCCCAGTCGGAGCACATTGATCTTTCTCTCTTTCTCTCTCTCCCTCCTTCCCTCCCCCCCTCCCTCTCCCCTTTCCTCTCTCTCTAAAATCAATAAGCATATCCCTAGGTGAAAATTTTTTTTACAAAAGGGATTGTTATACTCTAATAGCTTGCCAAAAACATAGACTTTTACCTTCATTTGTGTTAAGGAGGGTTTGGAAAATTTCTGCTTAATTGAAGACAGCTAGATTCTCATTCTGTTTCAGCCACAATCTGTTGCAGTATCTTAATGTCAGCTAGCTTCTGAAAGCTCCCTGTATACCCCTGAGGGAATAAGAGGCAAGCAAATAATTTATTAGTTTATGTAGAGATAGACGCCCTAAAAGGGTCTCAGGGGCCCTAGGGATTCCCAGGCCATACCACCAGTATAGTCCAATCTTCCAGCAGACATAATCTTCCAGCAGGCATAGAATGTTACAGATGTTCCTTATTTTCTAAGATAAACTATGCTGGGCTATGTTCACTACATGTTTCCTTCACAGTACAGGATCCTTATCCTATATAATAAAAAGCTAATATGCAAATTGACAAAATGGCGGAATGACCAGTTGCTATGATGCGCACTGACCACCAGGGGGCTGACGCTCAATGCAGGAGCTACCCCCTGGTGGTCAGAAGCCCTGAGCTGGGCTCACGGCTGGCGAGCACAGTGGCAGTGGCAGGAGACTCTCCCACTTTCGCGGCAGCACTAAGGATGTCCTGGAGTGGGCCTAAGCCATCAATCGGACATCCCCCGATGGCTCCATACTGCGAGAGGGCACAGGCCGGGCTGAGGGACCGCCCCCGAGTGCACAAATTTTGTGCACTGGGCCTCTAGTATAGTATAAATTTAACATTCTGCATATAGTAAGAAATTCTCTCTAAATAAAGATTCTCTGGACCTTGAGATTGATAGTGATCACCCTCTGTGTTAATAAAAATATGTTAAGAACTCCTGGGAGTATAATTTTAGTAATAATTATGGAAAGTGATACTAGACTAGGAAATTTTAAGCAATATTTGTATGCATTTTTATATAACTACTAGAGGCCCGGTGCATGAAATTCGTGCACTTGGGGGGGGCGTCCCTCAGCATGGCCTGCACCCTCTTGCAGTCTGGGAGCCCTCGGGGGATGTCCAACTGCTGGCTTAGGCCCTAAGCCGGCAGTCAGACATCCTTAGCGCTGCCGTGGAGGCGGGAGAGGCCATGAGCCCAGCTTCTGGCTGAGCAGCGCTCCCCCTGTGGGAGCGCACTGAGCACCAGGGGGCAGCTCCTGCATTGAGCATATGCCCTCTGGTGGTCAGTGCGTGTCATAGCGACCGGTAGTTCTGCCGTTCAGTCAATTTGCATATTGGCCTCTTATTATATAGGATTTTGGGAAAGTGAAAGGTAAGGACATATAATTAATACTTTATTCATTTCTATTAAGATTTGTTATTACTAAATTTTGGATAAAATTGGGATTATTTTCTTTGGTATTTCAAGTATGAAATAATATCCTTTTCTTTTTTGGCTTTTGAACTGGTTCAGAAGGCAACTGCAAAAAAAAGAGTCCCAAAATGTTGCAGTGGCTGCCTTATTGAAATTAGTATTGTCTGGCCACTGTGGCTCACTGGTTGAGCATGAACCAGGAGTCAATTCTGGGTCAGGGCGCATGCCTGGGTTTCAGGCTTAATCACCAGTAGCGGGCCTGTAGGAAGCAGCTACTGGTGATTCTCTCTAATCATTGATGTTTTTCTCTCTCCCTCTCTCTGAAATTAAACACACACACACACAGTATTGTTCTTTAGTATAATTTCTTTAGAGGTTAACGTACCTCTAAAGAACTTTCAAGTTCTAGTGTATGTATTTATCTAAAATAAGTGTCTTTACTTAAAACCAAACCTTGAATTTAAGATTGATTAATATATTAATGTTTCAATATTCACAGGACTGCATTTCTTATGGTTTTGTTTCAAAAGCCATTTTCTTCTGGAAAAAGTATTACCAGACACCAGGTGAGTTTTTTGCTGAATCCTTTTCCCTAGCTGCTTCCCAGTCAGTAGGCCAGATGACAGTGCTCTTTCCTTGATCAGGGTTACTTAACAAATAATTTAAGTGCAAAGCAGAACATTCCCAAAGTTAGCTTGTCTATTCAGAATTGGAGCGTCAAGAATGAACTATGAAGTTGTAAGATAATGGAATTTTTAAAAATGCAGAAAAGGCTAGAACATTTTTAAAACATGCATATGATTATTTTTTTTAGTGCAGGATCTTTTTTCTGAAAGGTTTACAAGTCAGACATGGAGACATGACCCAGAGCCTATTACAAAGTCATTTGACTTAAGTGGAAATAATAATACCTCCCTTCCATAGGAATAAATGAGTTTATACATATAAATTCTTAAAATAGTGCCTAACATATAGAGTATGCAATACATACTATGTCACCCTCGTCATCATTATCATTATTCCCTTTAGGCATCTGAGGTTCAAGATGCATACCAGAAATGTCCTTCATTCTGCATAATCTCATATTACCACCTGTTTGGATAGTAGTTAATCCCCTATTACATGTTTGCTTTTGGAAATCTGTGCCATGATTTTTTATTAGAATGGCAAATTAAGTACCTCTGTTTTAGAGACCAAGGTTGTTTTTAAAAATAGGATTAATATTTTAAAACACATCATAACTTTTCTTCTCTCTCTTCAAATTATTGAAGCACTTACTATTCCTGATGGAAAAGAATTTAAAGACTAAAATATTAAATGTTCCTAGTACATTAGTGATAAACTAAGTGGGAGGGAACGGAAAATTGTACTGTATAGAAAAAGATTTCAAGATCCAACAGACTCCTGGAAACCAGAATACTGTCTTCAAATTCAAATTTAGTTAAAGGATCTTAACATTTTCTATTAAATTTCAAAATATGTAATTAGCCTTTAAAATATTTGTATTACCATTATTATATTTCCCTATGTGTATTAAGATTTTCAGATATTTATGACTGACATTTTTAATGTTTTGTTTCCATTTATAGTGGATCAAAATATTTAAACATGCAGTTGCTGGGTGTATCATTTCACTCTTGTGGTTTTTTGGCCTCACTCTTTGTGGACCACTAAGGTAAATAAAAATATATATTTTGAATGCTTGTTTATATCTCTTCATTTTGAATATTAGTTTTGTTCCATTAGATTTTATGTCAAATATTTGTGTCAAAATACATACAAATGCTTCTATGACTTCTATAGCATTGGGTACAACTCAACAAATATATAGGGCTTGCTTTTCTTTATAGTTTTACCATATATGTACATATTTCTTCTTCTTTTTAATGGTTAACTTTGCAAGTTTTTTACTTGCATGTATTTTTCTGCAGCATACTTTTTCCATTGGGCTGCTATAACCAAGTACCACAGATTGAGTGTCTTATAAACAACACATTTATTTCTCATAGTTCTGGAAGCTGACAAATTCACGATCAAGGTGAGATATATTCAGTATTTGGTAGAAGAAGCAAGGGAGCTCTCTGTGGTCTTTTTTATAAGGGCACTAATCCCATCCATGAGGACTCTACCTTTAGGATACATTAGGGATTGGGTTCAACATATGAATAGGTTGGGGGAGGGCACACAAATATTCAGTCTATAGGACTTTTAAAGTGTACAATTTTGTATTAGTATATTCATGGAATTTCATTCATTCTTACTGCTGTATAATATAGTCCACTAAATGGATATATTCTAATTTACATCATCTATCTTAACAGGTTATTTCCAATATTAGGCTACTGCAAACAATGCTGGTGTCTTTATAAGTGTTCCCAAGTACACAAATACAAGAAATCTGTATGATATAATTCTATGAGTAGTACTGTTGAGTATTTATAGCTTCAGCCTTTCTAAAGTAGATAATGCCAAAATATTTTCCAAAGCCGCTATTCCTATTTTTCTCATAATGTTTTGTGAATCAAGGGGAAATATTTCTTTTCTTTCACTCTAGTTGAATTAATGCTTTTTTATAAAGATCAGATATATTTCACGAATGATATGTTTTATTCTTGTAGGACTTTGCTGCTATTTGAACACAGTGATACTGTTGTCATCTCCCTACTCAGTGTTTTGTTCACTGGTTCTGGAGGAGGACCAGCAAAGGTAGAATTTTCCATTATTAGCTACTTGAAAATTGAAAGTATACACTTGAAATGTTATCCAAAGCAACAAAATAGTATATTTTAACATTTGAAAGAATGCAGGGGCTTTTTCTATTAATTTTACATTTTTCTTATAACCTTTTTGGCATCATTATATATTCCTAGAAAGTTGCATAAATAGTAGAGTAGTCTTTGTGCCCTTCACTCAGTTTCAGTAGTAACTTCTTACCCAACTCAATTATACTGTCAAAACCAGGAATTGACATTGGTACAATCCATAGACCTTATTCAGTTTTCACCAATTTTAAATACACTCATGTGTGTTTATATGTGTAGATTCGGGTAACTACTGCCACAATCAAGATACAGAACTGATTGATCACCACATCTCCTTTATGCTATACCTGAACCCTTTCCCACCTAGTTTTTAATCCCCAGACATCATTTTTGGAAAATACCTAAGAACCTTATTTAAAGTTTGATGAACATTTTTTATGAATATTTATACAGCATTTTGCCAACTAGGCATCCCTATTCAACTTATAATTTAAGTATTATTTTTAGTAAATGAGTCATCCATCTGTAATTCCAGTTCTTACAACTGCAATATTGCTATTTACCAAATTAAATGTTTCCTATGCATGGTACACTATTCTGGTTATAGGGGAAAGGAAAAACAAAATATAATAGTCCCCTTAGACTTTCAGGCTAAGTAATGGAGACAAGATGAATAAAATAAAGTAACGTGCCAAGTACAGAGTGAGAGACTGTAGATTCCACATTGGATCATTAATATTAAAGCATATGCCACTGTATAAGCTTCTCCCCTAACTTACAGAGTACTCCAAAATAAATGTCAAGTGAATTGAAGAGTTTTGTGGAAGATATTTGTAAAAGCATAAAAGCAGTAGGGAAAATATCACAAAGTCACTTTGTAAGGTATATAAATGTCTAATCACTATGTTGTACACCTGAAACTAATATAATACTTTATGTTAACTGTAATTGAAAAATAAATAATTTTTAAAATCACAAAGGGAAAATTCAATACATTTAAATTTAACTTCATAATGATTACAGGCTTTTATATAACAGAAATCATTTTGCAAACAACAAACTAACACAGCAAATTGCCATCAAAAAAAGCTTTACACGTCTTTAAAATATAAGTCAGTTAATAAAAATGCTTAAGATCCTCAACAGAAATGAGCAAACAGGGGAAAACAACTCACAAAAGAAATACAAAGGATTCAAAACATTAAAAAAACAAAACACAAATTTTGCTGCACCAATAATCAGAAATTAGAGTATAGATCTTGCATATCCGCTCATTAGTGTCAGTAATGAATCTCAGCATTTATTCAGGACTCAGTGGGTTTTTTCCTTAGTTATGACTAAAGCACTACAAAATTCTCAGTTGCCCTCTTTGTTAATAAAGGATTAGATTAAATTCTCCATATTTGAGTATTGTTGATGTTGCCATATTCTGATTCAATAAAAATTAACAAAATTTTAAATTGTGTGGTTTATGTGTACTGACTTTTGTCAAAATATCTACCACAGTAATAATTTATCAAGTGTAGTAGTAACATGTAATAAGTAAAATAGGATCTTCACTTTTCATTTTAAATTTTTATTTAATGAAAGTATCTGGTATTATACCTGTAAATTTGTAAATATAGAATGTATAATAATGCTATTTAAATTGCTTTTGTATAAACTGAAGTATTTGTAAAAACTAAGTTAGTATGTCCTTTCTATAATTTTCTTCTGTCAAAATCCTTTCCCTGGAATGAGAACATAAAAAGTTTGTCAGCTTTTAAGTGCCTTACACCTTTACTAGATATTAAAAATACTTTGCTAGCTTTCTTAATATAGCTTTTTACTTCTTTCCCCTAGAGGAGTGGTACCTAGAATATTGATATTATTATAAATTAACTGTTAAGTCCTTAATAATTATTCTTTACCTACTTGGGCTTTTCAATCAAAAGCAAAATAACATTTGCAAAGATTAATTCTGTGAACAATAATTGTTTGTGTATGGTAACATGGCTAGCCATATTAGTAAGTATACAATTGAAGTTGTCATTATTATGTGTCTTAAGTACCCTTAAAATATCCTGCAGAATTTATTAGAGCTCTTTACTTTTACCTTACTGTTAATACTGTAAATTTATATTGTACAGTATAAGGGCTCTAATGTCAGGTGTTATTTTACCTTAATTGTTAATTTGCAAAAAATTTTTTTCACATTTGTGTAATCATGGTCTTAAAAATCAGTTCTTGAAAAAGCCATTCTTAAGATTATTCTCTTCATTTCCAGACAAGGGGGGCTGCTTTTTTTATTATTGCTGTGATCTGCCTATTGCTTTTCGACAATGATGATCTCATGGCTAAAATGGCTGAACACCGTATCCTTTTGCAACAGATCAGAGTTATTTATTGTTGTAGAAAAATAAAAGACTGGCAGAATGGGAAATGGAATGACTGAATTAAACTATCAAGAAATTTAGGGACAGTAAAAGTATTTTACATTGACCTCATGCTAAATAAATGATTTAACACAACAAAATCAATCTATTTGCTCCCTTGTAATTTAATAATTTAAATGGTTGTTTTAGAAGTCACTGGCAATTATCTATATATATAAAAGCCTAAGCAACTGTTCGACCTGTAGCTATGACACATATTGACCACCAGGGGGCAGATGCTCAATGCACAGGCATGGAAACATGGAATAGACTGATGAATCTCAGAGGGATTCGTTGCACCAATGGAGTCCCTCGGCCTGGCCTGCAGGGATTGGGTCAAAACTGGCAGTCCGACATCCCCCAAGAGGTCCCTGATTGCAAGAGGGCGCCAGCCAGGCTGAGGGACCCCACCGGTGCACAGGGCCTCTAGTTAAATATAAATTTTAGATGAAAAATGTTTGGCATCTTCTTGCCAGAAAAAAAAAGTTCGTTTTTAAATTTGATATTCACTCTCTTGCTCTAAATTATTATCTCTGATTCAGCTCCCAATTTTCTCTTATGTAAACACAACTTTTGAGTCAAATATGTCTATTCACTTTCCTCTATGACCTAATTTGTTTTCTTTCTTATCCATACATATTTTTTTGCCCACTCTATTTATCAGAACTTAGAACACCATTTTTTTATTCTCCTGGTTATAGCTACTCACTGCCCAAAAACTTAGTTGTATCAGTTTACTTTGTTACAATAAAAGAGGGTGCCATGACTTTGAAAAACTCCTGTTGCTTGCAGTACAGCTATCTCACATACCCTTGATATTCACTCTCTTGCTCTCAAGTAACAGGAGTTTGTTTTTTGCTTGCTTTGATGAGGTCTATGTGGTTAATGACTTAGAAACAGATTTAGGACTGATTTTAAAAGTTATTCTAGCCCCACTGGTGTGACTCAGTGGTTGAGTGTCAACCCATGACTATGAAGTCATGGTTCGATTCCTGGTCAGGGCATGCCTGGGTTGCAAGCTCAATCTCCAGTAGTGGGTGTGCAGGAGATAGCTGATGAATGATTCTCTCTTATCATTGATGTTTCTCTCTCTCTCTCTCTCTCTCTCTCTCTCTCTCTCTCTCTCTCTCCCTCTCCCTTCCTCTCTGAAATCAATAAAAATGTATATAATTAATAAATAAAGTCATTCTAAAAGAGCAAGTCCATTGGATAGTAGTGGTCCAGGGAGGGTCCTTGCTCTTGTCCCTTTGTTCTACTTACAGTATATATATATGTCTCCTGGAGGTTAAGAACTAAAATTTAACAGCTATATCTTAGGCACTATTATAATTGTTTTGGAGATGACAAAAGGAATACAGAACAGCCAACTTATTAGTAATATCCCAGAATTAATTTTTAAATTATTTTTGTTTTAAGGGAAACTATTGAGGGTAGTCAGGTTTGGGGCCCCGGACTAGTCTATAGTCAACCTAAAATAATGTACCAAAAATTCCAGGAGGACTTCAGGGCAGTGAGTTAATATTTGCAATTTTTTCCTTTACTCCAACTCACTTAGCTGAAGGACATCATGACAGCGCTCTAACTCACATGCTTTACACAGCCATTGCCTTCTTAGGTGTGGCAGATCACAAGGTATGTTCTTTTCTTTGTTGCTAATGTGATCAAAGATTCTGAAAATTTACAACTATAACTTTAAAAGTGTTTAAAATAAGTTACCAATAATTTACAGTACTGCCTGCCATTTTAGTAGTTCAGGAATTTGGGATATGGAAAAACTAGTTCATCTCTTCAAATATTATGTATTTAAGGATTGAATATTGGACTGTGTTATTTCTAATGAGAATTATCTAATTTTGCTCATAGGGCGGAGTATTATTGCTAGTACTGGCTTTGTGTTGTAAAGTTGGCTTTCATACAGCTTCCAGAAAGCTCTCTATAGATGTTGGTGGAGCCAAACGTCTTCAAGCTTTATCCCATCTTGTTTCTGTGCTTCTCTTGTGTCCATGGGTCATTGTTCTTTCTGTGACAACTGAGGTAAGATCAGGAATTTATTGGTAATAAGTAAAATGAATTGCTATTACTTATAAATTTTAGTTTGGTACATTGTATTTTATTTCAATTTGAGGTTGCAAGTGGCTTAAATTATCTTTGCTTTTTCTTTGTAGTTTTTGAAAACTTTTTAATTTTATTGTTTATAGAGAAATCAAATCAAGTACCATTATATTTATATACCTTCCCATGCCTATGGCTCAAAGGAATCAGTTGAAACAATTTAATACACACCATGGGTTAGGCCAGCCGTGGGCAAACTACGGCCCACGGGCCGGATCTGGCCCGTTTGAAATGAATAAAACTAAAAAAAAAATAGACCGTACCCTTTTATGTAATGATGTTTACTTTGAATTTATATTAGTTCACACAAACACTCCATCCAGGCTTTTGTTCCGGCCCTCCGGTCCAGTTTAAGAACCCATTGTGGCCCTCGAGTCAAAAAGTTTACCCACCCCTGGGTTAGGCACAAGGATTTTGGGTCACCTATTATTTTAAAAAGTACTGAACCCAAGTGCTTTTGTTTTTAATACTTTGGGGAATATTGGGGAAATGTGCCAGTATCTTATAGGTCTTTATTTGGGCATTGTACAAATCATATTGAATCACGAGAACATTTGTTATACATAAAGGGATTAACTTAAACATCTTAAAAGATATGAACTTATACCGTTATAAAATTGACCTCCCCCCCCAATTTTTTTTATTTTATTTCTAGAGTAAAGTCGAGTCTTGGTTTTCTCTCATTATGCCTTTCACAACGGTTATCTTTTTAATCATGATCCTGGATTTCTATGTTGATGCCATTTGTTCAGTCAAAATAGAAGTTAACAAATGTGCCCGCTATGGATCCTTCACCATTTTCATTAGTGCTCTACTTTTTGGAAATTTTTGGACGCATCCAATAACAGACCAGCTCCGGGCTATGAACAGAGCAGCACACCAGGAGAGCACTGAACACGTCCTGTCTGGAGGAGTGGTAGTGAGCGCTATATTCTTCATTTTGTGTAAGCTTTTTTCTCCTTAGAAAATTTCTTCTTTTGGATTCTGATGATTACATTATTTACTCAATTTGGAAATTTATTCTGCTTGCATTTAGTGCTGACAAATACTATGTTGGGTTTTGGTAGCTTAAACTTTTATAATATTCTTTTTTTCTCTCTCTTTTTAGCTGCTAACATCTTATCATCTCCCTCTAAAAGAGGACAGAAAGGTACCCTAATTGGATATTCTCCTGAAGGAACACCTCTTTATAACTTCATGGGTGATGCTTTTCAGCATAGCTCGCAATCCATTCCTAGGTTTATTAAGGAATCACTAAAACAAATTCTCGAGGAGAATGACTCTAGGCAGATCTTTTACTTCTTGTGTTTGAATCTGGTAAGATTTTAAAATATAAGCGGTATATCTTAAAAGCTTAATCTTTTAATTCTGACAATTCTGGTATAATAGCAATTCCCAAATTTCTGGTAATTACAAATGGGTTAAAATTACATTTTCTCAAGTATTATCTCAATTCATTGAGGTTCTGCTTCCCAGCATATGTCGACAGTTTGGCTCAAATAAACTCACAAAAATTGAAAAAAAAATTACATTTTCGGGAGAAACCAAGATGGCAGCATAGGTAAACACCAGAGATTGCTGCCTCGCACAACCACTTCAAAAATACAACTAAAAGACGGAACGGACATCATCCAGAATCACAGGAAGGCTGGCTGAGTGGAAATTCTACAACTAGAAGGAAAGAGAAAAGCATACCAAGACTCAGAGGAGGTGTGGTGCGGAAGTAAAATACAAAGGTGCGGAGGTGCATGCGGAGAGGGCTGGCAGCTGAGGACACGGTTGTCTTTTTCAATCGGGAGGGAGTCTCAAGCTCTGAGCTCCAGTTCCGGCCAAGTCTCTGGGGACCCAGACTCATATGGGAGAAACTGGACTGTCTGGCATCAGTCGGGACTCAAGGGCAGCTTTCTGTCGGGGCTACTTCCAGCAATTTCCGGGACACTGAGAAGCAGGGCCTCTGAGGGCAGGACTGAGAGCAGCCATAACTGCTCACTCTGCCCTGTTGATCCCCTGGGACCCCGCCCTGCCCAAGCCACGGAGGCTTTTGCATATGAAAGGCCTGGCCCTTTGCAATCTGATAATTACCTAACAAACTGCAGCTGGCCCAAGGCCCCAGGGCAACTTGCATTGTGTTACAGCTGGCTCCTGCTGGATAGCCTTAGACAGAGGCTAGATTAGCACCTCCTTAGAGATCCAGGAGCCAGTGTGCCCGGTGGTCAGAGTGGGACCATCCAGATTGCAGCTCCTCGGATCCATAAAGGACACACTCGGGGCAGACTCAGTGAGCACCAAAGCCCCACTGAAGCAAGTCTTGCCCCGGAAGGGTGTCTCCAGCACAGAAGTTCTCCCACTGCAGACACAGCTGATTCTCACAGCCAAGTGGCCTGGAGGTCAATCCCTCCAAGTGTTACCTACAACAATCAAGGCTTAACTACAACAAGACTGCACAAAGCCCACAAGGGGGTGCACCAAGAGTGTCTACTTCAGGTAATTGGGGAGGCTGAGCCACTGGGCCCTATAGGACACCTAGTACAGAAAGCCACTCTATCGACACAGCGAAGCATAAAAAAAATGCGAAGACAAAGAAATAGGACACAAATGACAGAAATGGAGGAAAGCAAACCACTGGATATAGAGTTCAAAACCACACTTTTAAGGTTTTTCAAGAATTTTCTAGAAACCACCGATAAACTTAATGAGACCCTCAAGAAATCTAATGAGACCCTCGAGGATGTGATAAAGGACCAACTAGAAATTAAGCATACACTGACTGAAATAAAGAATATTATACAGACTCACAACAGCAGACTAGAGGATCGCAAGAATCCAGTCAAAGATTTGAAATACGAAGAAGCAAAAAACACCCAACCGGAAAAACAAAAAGAAAAAAGAATCCAAAAATATGAAGATAGTGTAAGGAGCCTCTGGGACAGCTTCAAGCGTACCAACATCCGAATTATAGGGGTGCCAGAAGAAGAGAGAGAGCAAGATATTGAAAACCTATTTGAAGAAATAATGACAGAAAACTTCCCCTACCTGGTGAAAGAAATAGACTTACAAGTCCAGGATGCGCAGAGAACCCCAAACAAAAGGAATCCAAAGAGGACCACACCAAGACACATCATAATTAAAATGCCAAAAGCAAAAGACAAAGAGAATCTTAAAAGCAGCAAGAGAAAAAAAGTCAGTTACCTACAAGGGAGTACCCATACGACTGTCAGCTGATTTCTCAACAGAAACTTTGCAGGCCAGAAGGGAGTGGCAAGAAATACTCAAAGTGATGAATACCAAGAACCTACAACCAAGATTACTTTATCCAGCAAAGCTATCATTCAGAATTGAAGGTCAGATAAAGAGCTTCACAGATAAGAAAAAGCTAAAGGAGTTCACCACTAAACCAGTATTATATGAAATGCTGAAAGGTATCCTTTAAGAAGAGGAAGAAGAAGAAAATGGTAAAGATACAAACTATGAACAACAAATACACATCTACAACTAGTGAATCTAAAAATCAAGTGAATAAATAATCTGATGAACAGAATAAACTGGTGATTATAATAGAATCA
The DNA here is from genome assembly GCF_000147115.1 of Myotis lucifugus. Taxonomy (NCBI): domain Eukaryota; kingdom Metazoa; phylum Chordata; class Mammalia; order Chiroptera; family Vespertilionidae; genus Myotis; species Myotis lucifugus. The sequence continues at coordinate 41,906,600 of NW_005871048.1, read as the reverse complement.
GGAGCATAGAAAGGGAGTGGACTGACTATTCTTGGGGGGGAAAGGGGTGTGGGGGATGCAGGAAGAAACTGAAAAAAAAATCATGCACCTATGGATGAGGACGGGGGGCAGGGGGTGTGAGGGCGGAGGGTGGGGTGGGAACCGGGTGGAGGGGAGCTATGGGGGGGAAAAAGAGGAACAACTGTAATAATCTGAACAATAAAGATTTAATTTTAAAAAAATTACATTTTCTCTAAGTAGTAGGAAGATTACAGGGTTATATTCAGACTACTTAGGCAAACAGTTTTTGAGGCATTTTAGAAACGGTTTAGTGTAGTGTTTCAAATCAATAAATATAGTAGCTTTTAAAGATGTTATCTATTCCTTGTAGGATCTCACTACAGACCAGATGCTAACATGTTAAAGCTTAGTTTATTGCATTCTACAGACCTATAAATAAAACTATAAAACCATCTCCTTTTAAATAACTTATGAGATGGACATATCTGGTTAGCGTAGTTTCTTACAATTTATATGACATGCAGTTTTAGTAGAAATACCAGTTAAATAACTAGAGGCAGTTATATCTTCAAGTAAAGATTGGGTATAATTAAAGTTATAATATGGGTTAATTGGGGTAAAATCCTCGACTAAATTCTGGTGAGTCTCTCTTGAAACAGTATTTCCCAACACACTCCCCTATTTTTTTTTATTTTTATATTTTAGCTTTTTACCTTTGTGGAATTATTTTATGGCGTGTTGACCAATAGTCTGGGTCTGATCTCAGATGGATTTCACATGCTCTTTGACTGCTCTGCTTTGGTCATGGGACTTTTTGCTGCCCTAATGAGTAGATGGAAAGCAACTCGGATTTTCTCCTATGGGTAGGTACACTATCAAGGTAATGCAGTACAATGAAAAAGTCTTAAGTGCAAATTCCATCTTAGGGACATGAAATTTTATTATTCTTAATACAAATAATTTTTCAGAGTTTTGTTTTTCTTTAATTTGAACTATGTAAGAGGAAATGAACCAGACGTTTAAGAAATACTAATTGGCAATAAGCTCAAGATTGTACTCCCTGGCAAATCCCTCTTATAGGCAAAGAGGAAATAGTTAAACATTGAGCTCTTTGCTCAACATGTTTCTTTGAGGCAATGGAATGTACATGATCATTCACATTTTTGCTGTTAGGTGTATTAAAAATGAAGGGGCTATACATTAAATATCCTTTCATTAAATGAATAATTCAGTTCAACAAATATTAGAATCCCCTGTTGGTACAAGGTATTTTGATAAGACCTACTCTAAATAGATTAATAAATTCAGCTCTTATTTTCAACTGTTTATATTTTGAAAGATAAATGAGCCAAAAATACAAATGATTTTGGTATAAAGCAGAATCTATGTGCTGTGACAGAGATACAGAGCACACATTAAGGGCTTAAAGGAAAAATAACTTCTTGCTAAGAAATTAGGAAAGGCTTTGTGTAAAAGAGGGAACATTTATATATTGATAAATATATAAAATTTCAACAGATATATGTCCAGAAAGTACCTTGGAACATACTAGTATGATGTTTAAAATCTTGGTAACTTTCTAATATTACTATTTATGTAGTTGAAAATTTGGACTTGTTTTCTCATTTGGAAAGTAATAATGTTATACTTTTAAACTATTTGTCATTTCCTTTTCTAAAAATATATTCTACATTTTTAGGTATGGCCGAATAGAAATTCTCTCTGGCTTTATTAATGGACTTTTTCTAATGGTAATAGCTTTCTTTGTGTTTATGGAGTCAGTGGCTAGATTAATTGATCCTCCGGAACTAGACACACACATGTTAACAGTAAGTCTTTATTTTTCTATTTTAATTACTGCTCATACTCACATAGTTTTTTCATGCTAAAGTATAACTATTTGTAATTACTGATCTTAGAAGGTTTTATTTCATTTTTTATTTAAATCAACATAACTTCCTGTTATTTACACTGCTGACTCTTACAAAAAAATTTTCCCCTCAGGCTGTGCTAGAGTTCCAGGAGCCTGGCAGATTCTTAGCAAATTCACCAATCCCTGATAAATACCCTGCCACCCTTCCCTCCACTGCCCTAGGGAAGATCCATATCTTTGGCCCTGCCCTCTGGGCTGCTGAAATACTCTCCTGGGCCCCATCTTTTTTGGAAGGAGCTTTCCCTCCCATCCCTTCTCCTCCTCCTTCCACCCACCAGTGCTCAGGCGCCTCACTGGTGTTCAGAGGAACGTTTTTTAATTTCCTTTTCTCTTTTTTAAAATTTTTTTCTCTTAGAATTAATCCTTTCCTCTCATATTTTAGTAGGCAAAATATTAGATGACATTCTAAAACATAGAGATCTCTTTCTGACTTACTAAATGTTTTTGTTTGGCCCTGGCTGGTGTTCTCAGTGGTTAGAGTGTCAGGCCCAGAACCCAAGGGTCACGGGTTCGATTCCAGTCAAGGGTACGTACCTGGGTTGCAGGTTCCCTGCCCCAGATGGGACATGTGTAGGAGGTGGCCAGTTGATGTAGCTCTCTCACATGATGTTTCTCTCTCTCTCTTCTTCCCCCCCCCCACTCCCTTCTACTCTCTCTAAAATCAATGGAAAAAATATCTTCCAGTGAGGATTAACCAAAATAAATAAATTAAATAAAATGCCTTCCAATATTAAAAGCTGATTCAACTTCCTTAAAAAAATAAAAAATAAATGTTTTTGTTTGAAAGTGTGTTTTTAAGTACCTGAAAAAATTTGTTAGAGATAGAATCAGAAAAAAAATATTTTTCCAATATGTTTGTATTGATTTCAGAGAGGCAGGCAGAGGGAGAGATAGAAACATCAATGATGAGAGAGAATCATTGATCGGCTGCTTCCTGCATGCCCACCACTGAGGATCAAGCCTGTAATCCGGGCATGTGCCCTGACCAGGAATTGGACTGTGACCTCCTGGTTCATAGGTCAGTGCTCAACTATTGAGCCACACTGGTTTGGCAGAAAAATATTAATTTTACTCCATAGATTATAGGAACACTATAGCAACTTTTAATGTTCTTCCTATACCTAAAGACTACCTTTATATGTGCTCTTTCTTGTAGTTGGCCTGCCCTTCCCTTACTTCTGACATTCAGACTTCCTTAAGACTTTGCTTATATGTCTCCTCCGGTGGCATACTTTCCCTTAACCCCTCTCTTTTCTCTGGAAAGTTTGTTAGCTATCCCTTTCTCAATATTCCCATAGCAGTGTTGAGTTATAACTATTGTTTAATTTGTCATTATTCCACAATTAAGATGTAAGTGAAGTGTTTTCAGGACCTGAATTGTGTATCATTAACTCTTAAATTGTAGCACTTGGCTTGTAGGAACTCAGCAATTAATTGATGAATGACTAAAAACAATTATGAGTCTTGTTGGTAGAAGCATATATTAGTAAAATGTTTTTGGATTGCAGTTTGGAAATATATTTTGAATTTTAAGTGCTCATATCCTTTGAGCTTTAATATTTAATACAGAAATATTCACACAAGTGTGTAGAGATGCATGATTCATTATATCATTATTTATAACTAGAGGCCTGATGCACGAAATTCATGCAAGGGCCTTGGCCCCGGCCCCCACCCGCCGCCGCCATGGCCAGGGGCCTCTGCTGCCACTGCCTCAGTCCCTGCCTGCTGTGGCTTTGTCCAGAAGGAAGGGACGTCCAGAAGGACGTCTGGTCTAATTAGGCATATTACGCTTTTAATCATTTATACTAAATAAAAAGGGGTAATAATGCAAATTAATCCATCAACTCCACGGACAAAAAAGGGAAGCACCCCATAGGCCCCAAGGATGGCGGGCGCCGGTGGGAGGCCCACGAGGCTGCCCAGAGCCGGGCGGGAGGTTTGGATTCCTTTGTCCGCCCAAGCAACAAAGGGAGGCAAAGCCTCCCGCAAGGCCCCGGCCAAGTTGCTGAGGGGCCAG